>NC_092111.1:7867353-8167353 GCF_045679555.1 Salvelinus alpinus
AATGATCTATCTTAAGCCTACATATTTTTATATGGGCGGATTAGGCTGCCTACTTGTCTATTCAGCAAAGAAACAAAAAACAAAGTTGCTTGTTTATACTAATACACTCAGACATCAGGGGCCTGCCATTACTTTTTTTGTTTATATCATTGAACTCCAAAATAAAGTAAACAAAAGATTTCCCTATAACAAATTCAACAAACATTTCAACATGTTAAAGTGTGAAGTGTTTGCCATTTCTGGGGTCTTTCTATGATATTAGTTGTTTATGAATGTACTTTTACTGAAATTCTACATGTGTCATGAGAAGTATGATAAACATTCTTCTGCAGAGCGAGATGCTCTTTGTGTCGGTTTTATAAGGGGCTCAAACGTGCGAATTGAATGCGTTAATCAAATAAAGGGTCTGTCAAAAGAGGGCGTTTAACACAAACATGCCCCGGATGACTCCATGCCTGCCGCTTGAGTAAGTGTTTCTTTGTATTAATGACCACGGGAATCAATTTGTTGCGCCGAATTTTCTGTGAGAGATGCAGGATGCTTTGAACAAATGCGTCTGAATCTGCAGCTGCTTGCGTGTGGTTGACTACTCAATAAATCCATAGCAACGTTTAAACTATTCTTCTTGCTAAATTGAAAATGCATACCATAATATGTTGAACACTTCGCCCTATGACTTCAATGGATGTCGGCTAAAGCCATCAACGAAACGTTGGCTTGCTTCATGTGTTTGTGGATAGACCATAGGCTTAACAAATAACAATACAACTATTTAGTTAGGAAAGAACTACAACATTCCTAATATTATATTTAATATAATTACTATTATGTATTTCTAGGCTATTTCTGTTTTTTTATTTTCTTCAGGAGATGAATATAAATGGTGTTATTGTTTTCGCTGCAATTAATACATTGTCAATAGGCTATTGAATTTAGAAATAAAGTAGGTATATATGTAAGACAATTGTATAAATCAGCCTATTAATTTGTTGATATTTCCGATATCCATGTCTACTTAAATTTACCTGAAAGAAATGGAGTATCCAAATCATCTATTTGAGAATTGCGTCCACAAAGTAGGCTAATATAGTTAAACAAGGTCTAATAATGTAATTGTTAGTTGCTATCAGATGTAATTGTTTGATCTCTGCTCGCTATATTTACCTTAACAACACTTTGGGGATTAGGTAGAACTAATATCGTTTTTAAGCTAACGAGACAAGCGAGGCCCTGCAATTAGTGTACCAATTCCGTTTAACATGATTAGGCCTACATGTATCCATCAACGCAATCATCACGTTTCCAGCCTATTTACAAGGAAAAGATGTCCACGGTCTCTAAATAAAGTGTTAAAACTGTGCGTATACTCTCACAATAAGATCAGGGCGAAGAGCAAGGTCATTTCAATTTGACAGGTGACCACTTCGAGACAACTATTAGTCCAAATGTTGGGAAATATGCAATATTTGACTATATGAATTGCATTTACAATTAGGTATTTTGGTAGGGTGGGCCCTTTGGGAGAAAAAAAACGATTGCGTAAAATACGCAACAAAAAAAATGACTATCACAGTAACAAAAGAAAAGTGACAGAAAGAATCCTTGCCATACACACAATTATTAGAATAGTTGTTATAGATTATTCCATTAAAAAATTGTAAACTAAATGCAGCAATTATCTACATAATGGGTGCATGGGTTAGGCTATGCGCTGGAAGGTGACTTTTACGCACGACCAATATAGTGTTTGTGAATGAGAGAAGGAATAATAAAAAGGTCCACGCACAAATAAACCCACCTGCATGTCCTCCAGTCCGTGATGTCCAATATGCATTCCAAGAGGACCGTCTCCTAGAGCTGCGGCACCCTCCCCGAGTCCGTGGAGAAGCCGGGGTACACCCGGGTACTCCCGACGGTGGTCGAGGCTTAAAGCCCGGTGTGACTGTGACAATAGCCCTCCCTCGTCCGACCGCGACCTCTGCGAGTGCCATGCCGCTTGCTGATGCTGATGTATGGAGTTGATGGAGTTGTAGGGGTCCGATAAGTGAGAGTATGCAGAGTCCTGGCTCTGGGAGTATGAGAGCGAAGACTGTGGGTATGGAGGGGGGAAGTACGGAGGTTGGAAGTCAGAGGCCGGTGTGTGGCAAAGCGGGGGAGCCGAGGAGTAAGCTGCCTGGTTCAGCGAGGAGAGTTGGGACAGTCGCCCACTCGGCGAGGAGCCGGTCAGTCCGTCTGCGCGGTCCTGTGCGTAAATTAAAAAGTTGGTTAGGCTTGTAAATCCACACATTTTTTATATTACATGCAAATGCGTCGATTAAATGCACCAAATGTCAGGCCTATAATTCAAGATTATTTTTTCGATTCAAATAATCTTTCCAAAACTATAAATAGTATCTTAAACTTTATCATAAGCACATTATAATTCGTTATTATTGTGTTAGGTGATTAACTGAACTGCAATGTAATTGCAATATAACACAAAAAGAAAAGGACCTTAGAAATGCAATTTAAATCAGTTCGATAGCCTATATAAAACCGCACAAAACTTAGTCTAACATCTTGACCACAAAACAATACAAGTGTAGCCTAATATTCAACTATTTAATTCTAAAATGTCCAAATAACTCAAACGGAGGGTTTGATTTGCATGTAGACAGGCAGCAGGTGCCCCTGGCATCGCTGCCTGGCAGTGTCAAAAAGGTCATAGCCACTGAGAACCCCAACAGAACAAAGGACAGGTATCTAATGCGCTACAGCATTATATTGCCCCGGGAAATACAACACTCAATGTGATGAAATATGTGCACACATTTATGACTACAAGAGCCTATGAAATATTTACAAAATATTGCAAATATTTTCAAGTTAAATATAAAGCGATATAACCTAAACATAACTTCTTTAGGTATTTTGTCTGAATGAGTCATCATGTAATAGTGTAATAACATACAATTATCAATGCAGTCATTTTGAAATATTCTCCAATTGTCATGTAGCCTACATTCCTCTCCATATGCATGCACTTCCTGGTTAAAAATCGATTTTTCTAAAGCTGGGTCACTCGGATCAATTTTGTTGTTGGAACAATGTCCATTTTTAGAAACGAGCAATGAGGGGATTTAAAAGCAAAAGGTCATTTAAAATATGTATACAATTATAAATGTCAACATATAACTGATAGCAACTAGACTAATACAGGCTACCATCTGTTTGCCTTGTACACTTCACATGTTTAGCAGTTTCAACTTTCATTATGCTCACCACAGCAAAACGCAATGGGACTTTTCAACATGATTATTATCTACCATCTCAAAGTGTCATCCTCGTTTAGTTGGCCCTCTTTAAATTAATATTTCTACGGACACTTTGATGCCGTCCGATTCTCCCTCCATCTGACATTCCGCATACAGCCGATCTATCCAGACAGCTGACAATGACAATAGGGGCGCCGCTAGTGCGAAGTTAACGTCACGTATCTGTGCCCACTCAAGTCAAGACAAAGTTGTAGAAATTGAAGATGACAAGACCATACAGGACCTAATCTGGGCTGCAGACTAGCGCGTAGTATTGAATGTACAGGGACTCACCATAGCCGAATATGTGTGGACTAACATCTCTTCTGGTTACCAAAATTCACAGTCTAGGATATGGATGCCGTCAATGTCTTAGCTACGTCACCAAATAGTTATAATCCAAGCTACTTTCATCTGTCTACAAGATCCATGCAGGAAGTAGCTCAAGTTTTTTTTCTTCTTGCTTTTAGAAATGTCTCAACGTGTCAACCCTCAAGCACGTGCGGTTTAAGGATGCTTCTGCGACACGCTGTCAGAAAGTGTCCTAAATTTTCCCCATGCGCGCGCTACTTATAGGTTTCTGAACGCGCTCAACAGAATGAAGGGAGGGGTTGGGGGGTCCAGTTCTCTTAAAGAGATATTCATTCAGACATTCATTCATTCTCCCACATTTATGTTTGTTTGATAATTGACCTACCTTTCCTTTCTTTTTAGATTAGACGGTTGTTAAACGTAGTTATTAAACTAGCCAAACATCCTTCATATTATTTGCCTCCTGTTTTAAACGCCAAATGAGAGGTCTTGTCCCCAGACAAGCTAAAATCATTTTGGCACGCAATATGCATCAAATATCCTATTTGCTAGGCTATGAATCAATATCCAGCCTTCTTTTTTAACTGCCTCGTAATCAAACCATTACGCACGCTATCCATCTTGTTCAACTTTTTGTTAGATGATACAGATAATTCAAAACAACTTGTAAAGTGTTTTTGAAATATATTTACAGAATTTTGAATAATTTAAGAGTGCTGTCTTCTACAATGAGTGAATGTTATTTATAGCATTTCATGCACCCAAATTGGAAAATGTACCATTTGCTAAATCGGTCCTCAAACTCATTTTAGCATCAAACAAGTTCTAACACTAGTTCTTGCCACTTTACACATACTATTTAAAAAATGTATATTCATTACAAGCAGCCCTACCAGTAAAAGCATGAGAGAAAACTATTTTCCAAAATCGTTTACCATTTTATAAACTTCAAGCATAGCCAAATAATGTTACCTGAAGACAGAAGGGCTCAGTCTTCGTTCGCGATTTCCAAAGCATGATGACGTTGTTGTAAAGGGCGGCCGGGTTGCAGAGATTGGATTTAGGCTTGAGCAGGAGGTTATAGCGGGTACCAGGAGGATGGATAGAGACGAGCTGAAGGTAGACTGAAGAGTGAGTTAGTTGGAGTAGGGAAGCACTAGTTTTGTATGAGTCACAGAGACAAAAGACGGAAGTTTGGGGAGGGGTGTAAGGGCGGGAGGTGAGGGGAGTCAATAGGGCTGCTAAATTGGGGCTGAGAGAAGGTGAGAGTTTCATGCCAAAAGGAAACGTGTAGAGATGATAATAACACAATCAGATTTACCAAGTCGAATCCATGAAGTTGTACGGCAATGTGCAATTATGCCATTAGGTATGACCATTACATTTTAAGCAAACTGTATAGTGACCAGATTTGAATTAATTACAGGCAAATAATTATTCCAATTAAGTGTTTTCATAGATATAGCCATTCAAAATGAATTATTAGAAATGTACACTCAACTTCTGGCAACTGGTGTCTTTCTTGCTACTGTATCATTTGAAAACTTTTGTCCGGTAGGAGACCCTGCTGATTTTTTTGACCAATTACATTTATCGGAAATTAAACATCATCGTCAAGCAGTGACATTCTCTTTTTGTAAGAAAGAAATTAAGAAGGTTAAATTCAGCGTTAAAATCTAAAGGCCAACGAACGGTAACTTGACATTTCGGAGAAAATAAGTCAAAACTAAATTCTTTCAGTTTTATGGATTGTGAATCTCATCTGCCAAAAAAACGATTGTTACACTGATATATCAGTGTCAAAATAACTTCAATAAGTAACCCATGCATAATTCTGGGATTTGCCATGACCTGAAGTGCCACACTGCGGTCAGAATGCCATCTAGTGGTAGAAAAAGCAACATGCATGGAGACGTGGAAAGATATTTATTTACCTTAACTACAGTACCATAAACAGTACCAGTCAAAAGTTTGGACACAGCTACTCATTCCAGGGTTTTTCTTTATTTTTACTATTTTCTACATTGTAGATACACTATGAAATAACACACAAGGAATCATGTAGTAACCAAAAAAGTGTTTAACAAATCAAAATATATTTGATATTTGATATTCTTCAAAGTAGCCACCCTTTGCCTTGATGACAGCTTTGCACATTCTTGGCATTCTCTCAACCAGCTTCACCTGGAATGCTTTTCCAACAGTCTTGAAGGAGTTCCAACATATGCTGAGCACTTGTTGGCTGCTTTTCCTTCACTCCGCAGTCCAACTCATCCCAAACCATCTCAATTGAGTTGAAGTCGGGTGATTGTGGAGGCCAGGTCATCTGATGCAGCACTCCATCACTCTCCTTCTTGGTCAAATAGCCCTTACTCAGCCTGGAGGTGTGTTGGGTCATTGTTCTGTTGAAAAACAAATAATAGTGCCACTAAATCGCAAACCAGATGGGATGGCATATCGCTGCAGAATGCTGTGGTAGTCATGCTGGTTAAGTGTGCCTTGAATTCTAAATAAATCACAGTGTCACCAGCAAAGCACCCCCACACCATCACATCTCCTCCTCCATGCTTCACGGTGGGAACTACACATGCAGAGATCATCGGTTCACCTTCTCTGCGTCTCACAAAGACTCGGCGGTTGGAACCTAACATCTCAAATTTGAACTCATCAGACCAAAGGACAGGTATCCAACGGTCTAATGTCCATTGCTCGTGTTTCTTGGCCCAAGCAAGTCTCTTCTTCTTATTGGTGTCCTTTAGTAGTGATTTCTTTGCAGCAATTTGACCATGAAGGCCTGATTCACGCAGTCTCCTCTGAACAGTTGATGTTGAGATGTGTCTGTTACTTGATCTCTGTGAAGCATTTATTTGGGCTGCAATTTCTGAGGTTGGTAACTCTAATGAACTTATCCTCTGCAGCAGAGGTAACTCTGGGTCTTCCTTTCCTGTGGTGGTCCTCATGAGAGCCAGTTTCATCATAGCGCTTGATGGTTTTTGCAACTGCACTTGAAGACTTTGAAAGTTTTTAAAATTTTCCGGATTGACTGACCTTCATGTCTTTAAGTAATGATGGACTGTTGTTTCTTTTTGCTTATTTGAGCTGTTCTTGCCATAATATGGACTTGGTCTTCTGTATACCACCCCTACCTTGTCACAACACTACTGATTGGCTCAAACGCATTAAGAAGGAAAGAGATTCCACAAATTAACTTTTAACAAGGCAAACCTGTTAATTGAAATGCATTCCAGGTGACTACCTCATGAAGCTGGTTGAGAGAATGCCAAGTGTGCAAAGCTGTCATCAAGGCAAAGGGTGGCTACTTCGAAGAATGTCAAATATATTTAGATTTGTTTAACACTTTTTTGGTTACTACATGATTCCATGTGTTATTTCATAGTTTTGATGTCTTCAATATTATTCTACAATGTAGAAAATAGTGAAAATAAAGAAAAACACTTGAATGAGTAGGTGTGTCCATACTTTTGACTGGCACTGTATACTGAACAAAAATATCCATGTAAAGTGTTGGTCATATGTTTCATGAGCTGAAATAAAATATCCCAGAAATGTTCAATTTCTCTCAAATTGTGCAGTTGTGTAAAGTACTTACATAAAAATACTTTAAAGCACTACTTAAGTATTTTTTGTGGGTATCTGTACTTTACTTTACTATGTATATTATTGCCGACTTTAACTTTTACTTGAGTTTGAGTTTATTTTATTTTTACAGGGACAGTGCACATTAATCAACGTTTCAGTAAAAGTGCCGGTTTTAGCCTGCCGGCTAATTTTCAACCGCAGTCCCTGGGTAGGTTATTAAAAACAATTACAATATAGACAATCATTGAGCAGTGAGCACACGCAGCGCAACATAGGACAAGCAAGACGTAGCATACAGACAGAGCAACATAGGACAAGCAAGACGTAGCATACAGACAGAGCAACATAGAACAAGCAAGACGTAGCATACAGACAGAGCAACATAGAACAAGCAAGACGTAGCATACAGAGCAACATAGAACAAAAAGCAGCCAGACAAAATTCATAAAAACAACAAAGTGTTTCCACACCTCACAAGCTACAGACAACAGACAACATGGAAAGCGGCAATACACAGCTAGGGATTATGTTCACAAATCTGATTGACCTTTAGCCAAGTCTTCATGCATTTTGTGAAAGTGTGATATGTGGTGCAGTTATGTGTGTGTGATGGCAGTGTATTCCAGACATGGGAAGCTCTCACAGAGAAAGCGGATTTACTAAAGGTGCTTTTCCTTAAGGGAACTATACAGTCACCTCTTATGGCAGACCTTGTGGATCTGCTGCCATATGTTTGGGTTTTCTGTTAAACAAAAATACTGAGTAGAGGGGGAGCCAGGTCATTTAGGATCTTGAATACAAGACATGCGTCGGTGTATTGCACAAGATTTTCCCAACTCAGGAGCTCATGCTTTCTGAGGATGTAACAGTGATGATGGCTATTGGGCTTCCTATCAAGCACTTTGAGAGCCTGTTTGTAGACAGACTGAATAGGTTTTAATGTTGTATAGCAAGCTTGGGCCCAACTAGTCAAGCAGTATGTTAAGTGGGGGAGTATCATAGATTTGAGGTACAGTTTTGCTACCTCTGTAGTCAAACAATTTCGTATAAATCGGAAATTAGCTAGGTTGAATTTGGTTATCTGAATTACCTTTTTCACATGCTTTTTAAAAGAGAGGTTGGAATCAAGTATGATGCCAAGGTACTTAAAATCAGATACCACCTGGAGCTTCTCCCCTGACACATAGACATCTGGCTCAGTAGCATCAGTTGCCCTCTTTGTAAAGAACATGCAAACCGGTTTTTTCACATTGAGATGCAAACACAAGTCACTGAGCCACTTTGTAACCTGGACCATTACAGTAGTGAGTTCTTGTGCAGCTTGTTGTTTGCTCTTTGCATGCAGATATATCACTGTATCATCTGCATACATTTGAACTTCAGACCCAGTACAGACAGAAGGCAGATCATTAATGTACAGGCTGAACAGGAGGGGCCCCAGTACATCATAGCTAAGAGTGGGCGACAGCTCATTGCTCACTCTGACACACTGAGTTCTGCCTTCAAGGTATGATTTCATCCATCTCAAGGCATCGGGGGAAAAGTTGAACTTGGACAATTTTGTGATGAGAATCTCATGGTTAACAGTATCAAAAGCCTTCCTTAGGTCCAGAAACACAGCCCCAACAACGCCCCCTTTGTCCATCTTGGACTTCACATTTTCCAGAAGAAAGCAGTTGGCCGTTTCTGTGGAGTGTTTCGCTCTGAAGCCAAACTGCATGGAGTGTAATGTGAAGGGGCTGTTGTTGAGGTGGGCAATCAGTTGTTCTGCTACACACTTTTCAACAACCTTTGACACCACAGGTAGTATACTAATGGGCCTGTAGTTACTCACGTCAGCAGGGTTGCCCGATTTAAAGATGGCCGTTATTATGGCCGACTTCCATACCCTTGGAATCACCCCGAGACCAATAGATGTGTTGGTGACCTTAGTAATGGGGCCAATGAGTGACTCTTTGTAGTTTTTAAGAAAGGTTGAGTCCAGCCCAAACACATCTTTGGCTTTAGAGTTCTTTAGTGAGCTAATCACTTCACTGCATTCCTAAAGAAAATAATGTACTTTTTACTCCATACATTTTCCCTGACACCCAAAAGGACTCGTTGCATTTTGACAGGAAAATGCTCCAATTTGAACACTTATCAAGAGAAAATCCCTGGTCATCCCTACTGCCTCTGATCTGGCGGACTTACTAAACACAAATGCTTAATTTGTAAATTATGTCTGAGTGTTGGAGTGTGCCCCTAGCAATCCACCTGGTTTGCTTAAAATAAGGAATTTGAAATGGTTTATACTTTTGATACTTAAGTACATTTTAGCAATTCCATTTACTTTTAATAGTTAAGTATATTTAAAACCAAATACTTTTAGACTTTTACTCAAGTAGTATTTTACTGGGTGACTTTTACTTGAATCATTTTCTATTAAAGTATCTTTACCACACAATGCCACAGAGTTTTGAGGGAGCGTGCAATTAGCATATTGACTGCAAGAATGTCCACCAGAGCTGTTGCCAGAAAATTGTATGTTCATTTCTCTACCATAAGCCACCTCCGCCGTTTTAGAGAATTTGGCAGTACGTCCAACTGGCCTCACAACTGCAGACCACATGCTGAGGAGTATTTCTGTCTGTAATAGAGACCTTGTGAGGAAAAACTCATTCTGATTAGCTGGCTCCCATGTGGGTAGGCCTATGTCCTCCCAAGGCTGCGCCCCTGCCCAGTCATGTGAAATCCATAGGTTAGGTAGGGCCTAATGAATTTATTTGAAATGTCTGATTTCTTTATATGTGTAACGTCGTCTGTGTGTAGCTGGTGAGATGAGTCAGGCGCAGGACAGCAGATATGAGTAATAAAAACACTTTTACTCAAAAATCAAAATATATACACGTATGGAACCTCCCGCACCTCAGCTTCCTGAAGTGGACCAGCCACCACCGGCCTGAGGAGAGACACATGGAATGAGGGATTAATACAATAATCTGGGGGAAGCTGTAACCTGTAACATACCTCGTTCAGTCTCCTCAGGACTTTAAATGGCCCCACAAACCGCGGACCCAGCTTCCGGCAGGGCAGGCGGAGGGGCAGGTTTTGGGTCGAGAGCCAGACTCGGTCCCCTGGTGCGAACACCGGGGCCTCACTGCGGTGGCGGTCAGCGACCTCTTTTTGCCGCCTCACGGCCCGTTGAAGGTGCACATGGGCAGCGTCCCAGGTCTCCTCCGAGCGCTTGAACCATTCGTACACCGCAGGAGCTTCGATCTGGCTCTGATGCCATGGTGCCAGAACCGGCTGATAACCCAGTACGCACTGGAAAGGAGAGAGGACTGCCAGGACCGGCCCACTCCCCCGGCCGGTCCTGGCAATATGACCATAGAAACCTACCCACATCCTGGTTGACTCTCTCTACCTGCCCGTTACTCTCGGAGTGAAAACCTGAGGTGAGGCTGACCGAGACCCCGAGACGTTCCACGAATGCTCTCCAGACCCTGGACGTGAACTGGGGACCTCGATCAGAGACTATGTCCTCAGGCACCCCGTAGTGCCGGAAGACATGAGTGAACAGGGCCTCCGTAGTCTGTAGGGCTGTAGGGAGACCGGTCAAAGGGAGGAGACGGCAGGACTTAGAAAACCGATCCACAACGGCCAGGATCGTGGTGTTGCCCTGTGAGGGAGGAAGATCCGTCAGGAAGTCCACCGACAGGTGCGACAACAGCCGTTGTGGAACAGGTAGGGGTTGTAATTTCCCTCTGGGCAGGTGCCTGGGAGCCTTGCACTGAGCGCACACCGAGCAGGAGGAAACATAAACCCTCACGTCATTGGCCAAGTTGGGCCACCAGTATATTCCCACTAAGGCAACGCACCGTCTGCCCGATGCCAGGATGACCAGAGGAGGGTGACGTATGGGCCCAATAGATCAAACGGTCGCGAACAGGAATGTACAGGCGCCCAGCTGGACACTGGGGGGAGTGGGCTCTGTGCGTAACGCCCGCTCGATGTCCGCATCCAGCTCCCACACCACCGGTGCCACCAGGCAAGAGGCCGGAAGTATGGGAGTATGATCCATGGACCGCTCCTCTGTGTCATACATCCGGGATAGTGTGTCTGCCTTAGCATTCTGGGAACCTGGTCTGTAGGATAAGGTGAAAACAAAATGGGTAAAGAACATAGCCCACCTTGCCTGGCGAGGGTTCAGTCTCCTCGCCGCCCGGATGTACTCCAGATTGCGGTGGTCAGTCCAGATGAGAAAAGGGTGTTTAGCTCCCTCAAGCCAATGTCTCCACGCCTTCAGAGCCTTGACAACAGCCAACAGCTCCCGGTCCCCCACATCATTAGTTTCGCTCCGCCGGGCTGAGCCCCTTCGAAAAGAAGGCACAGGGGCGAAGCTTTGGTGGCGTGCCCGAGCGCTGAGAGAGCACGGCTCCTATCCCAGCCTTGGACGCGTCCACCTCAACTATGAACGTCAAAGAGGGATCCGGATGAGCCAGCACGGGAGCCGAGGTAAACAGAGCCTGCAGGTGACCAAAAGCCCTGTCCGCCTCAGCCGACCACTGCAGCTGCACCGGTCCTCCCTTCAGCAGTGAGGTAATGGGAGCTGCTACCTGACCAAAACCCCAGATAAACCGCCGGTAGTAGTTGGCAAACCCCAGAAACCGCTGCACTTCCTTTACCGTGGTGGGAGTCGGCCAATTACGCACGGCTGATATGCAGTCACTCTCCATCTCCACCCCTGACGTGGAAATGCGGTACCCTAGGAAGGAGACGGACAGTTGGAAGAACAGACATTTCTCAGCCTTGACGTACAGGTCATGCTCTAACAGTCGACCAAGCACCCTGCGCACCAGAGACACATGCTCGGCGCGTGTAGCGGAGTATATCAGAATGTCCTCAATATACACCACTACACCCTGCCCGTGCAGGTCCCGGAAAATCTCGTCAACAAAGGCCTGGAAAACTGATGGAGCATTCATCAACCCGTACGGCATGACGAGGTACTCATAATGCCCTGAGGTGGTACTAAATGCCGTCTTCCACTCGTCCCCCTCCCGGATACGTACCAGGTTGTAAGCGCTCCTGAGATCCAACTTTGTGAAGAAGCGTGCCCCGTGCATTGACTCGATCGCACTGGCGATGAGAGGCAGCGGGTAGCTATACCTCACAGTGATCTGATTGATCCCTCGATAGTCAATACACGGCGCAGACCCCCATCCTTCTTCTTCACAAAAAATAAACTCGAGGAGGCAGGTGAAGTGGAGGGCCTCAGGGATTCGGAGACATATGTTTCCATAGCCACCGTCTCCTCCTGTGACAGAGGATACACGTCACTCCTGGGAAGTGCTGCATCTACCAGGAGATTTATCGCACAATCCCCCCATCGATGAGGTGGTAATTTAGTCGCCCTCTTCTTACAGAAGGCGAGAGCCAAATCGGCATATTCTGAGGGGATGTGCACGGTGGAGACCTGGTCTGGACTCTCCACCGTAGTCGCACCGATGGAAACCCCCACACACCTCCCTGAGCACTCTCGTGACCACCCCTTGAGAGCCCTCTGTTGCCACGAAATAGTGGGGTCATGAAAGGCCAACCAGGGTAAGCCCAGCACCACGGGAAACGCAGGAGAATCAGTAAGGAAGAGACTGATTCTCTCCTCATGACCCTCCTGCGTAACCATGTCAAGTGGAGCGGTGGCCTCCCTAATCAGCCCTGATGCTAATGGTCAACTATCTAGGGCGTGCACAGGGAAAGGCATATCCACAGGAACAAGGGGAATCCCTAAACTACGAGCACGAAAACAGCAGGTGAACTCTGCGTAATGATCCATCCAGCCGCATCTCCCTCACACCATACGGCGTTGGCCCATTCCAGGGCTTTGCCTGAGAGGCCGGAGACGAGGGCGGACACACTCTCACGCCCCGAAGGAGCTGGGTGGACGGTCGCCAGGTAGAGCTCCAGCTGTAGTAGAAAACCCTGGCATTCGGCAGCCGTCCCATCATATTCCCTCGGGAGCGAGTCGAATCCCGCTGGGACCAGGGGAAGGAGGGGTAGACAGTGGGACCTGTTGTAGTGGAGCTGGTGGAGGCGCTGGAAAATCTCCTCTCTCCAAATGATCCATAGTCTGCAGCACGCGATCCATGGCAGTGCCCAGACGTTGCAACATGGTCGCGTGCTGCTGAACGCGCTCCTCCACTGGAACAGGAAGGCGTCTGCTCCTGCTGACTCCATTCTTAGGTGAGTGATTCTGTAACGTCGTCTGTGTGTGGCTGGTGAGATGAGTCAGGCACAGGACAACAGATATGAGTAATAAAAACACTTTTACTCAAAAATCTAAATATATACACGTAATATACACGGCCACAAAATACGGACCACAATACAACAAACAATCACTCACAAAAACCATGTGGGGAACAGAGGGTTAAATAATGAACAGGTGATTGTGGGATTGAAAACAGGTGTGTGAAACAAAGACAAAACAAATGGAAAATGAAAAGTGGATCGGCAGTAGCTAGAAAGCCGGTGACGTCGACCGCGGAACGCCGCCAGAACAAGGAGAGGGACCGACTTCGGCGGAAGTCGTGACAATATGAACTGTAACTCAGTAACATCTTTCACATTGTTGCATGTTGCCTTTATATTTTTGCTCAGTATAGTTACTATACCAATTACATTAGTATAGTAGTGTAAAGTTAGTTCATAAATCGCATCACCTGTTTCAGAAAACAGGAAGAACATAGGTGTTATGCATACATTCAGTAAGTGTTTTTAATTTCAGTAGTAAGCAGGACAGCTTGGAATGTGCACATACTATCGTGTCTCTGTTGAAGGAACATTCTTCTTCCAAATGAAATCAACATTTAAGTTGAACTATTTATCAAAATAATTATTTATTTTATGCTTCACTTACTTTCATACATGTAACAGACTGCTTATATACAGTCATACCATCTTACAAACAACAAATGTTTATCAGGAAGCGCATGACAATGCAAATACAACCTGTTACTAAACACACTGATATATTCTTGGTCTCTAGAGGCTGAAGGGCCAGGAGTTTTCCCTGGTCAGGATACGTTGTCTGCTCAGGAAAAACTCCTGCCCCTCATCTTCATGATCATTAATTACACAAGTGCATCAGTTTGTGGTAGGGGATTTCCTCAGATTGCCCATGCTACCCAAGGCTCCCTTGGCCCAGTCTCCACAGCTCCCCAGCCTCCTCCCACCACTCCTCTCAGGCAGGGCTCACCCAAACTGGGCCCAGGCCCGAGCTGGAGTCCAGGGCACCACGGAGGAACCGCAGGGCTGAGAAGAACAGCCTCTGGCCTGCTTCAACCCGAGCTGGAAAATGGTAGAAGAAATATGAAGATAGGCTTCAATGAAGTTCAAGGGAATGTATTTGACATACATTTATACGATTGCAAAAATAAACATTTCTATAAAGACAAATTTGCCTATTCATCTAAAAACAAAGCCACGTAACTCACCTTAAGGAGCCGGTTTAAGCCTGGCAATCATGAGCCCTAGAGTACAAAGACCGGCCTCCAGGATCAAGAGGCGGGGCTTGTGCAGGAGAACAGGAAGGGCTTCACTCAATAGTGACTCAAGGCTTCCGAAACAAGGGTCCTTCCTGAGAGACAACAAGATTGTGCATAAATAACACACATTACAGATTCTGTCACACAATTTAAATTGTAATCTTTTGCTACCTATTGTGAACTTGCAGTTAGTGAAAGATTTACTACTGAGAGAGGGGGAGATTCATTTTCATAATCTTCTATAGTCAACAACACAAAACGACCCCACTTTTGGTGTACACAAATCCATCCCACCTAGTCACCAGTATCACTCCATGTCTGTCAATGAAACTATGCTATACGTGTTTGTTTCACATATGTGTGTGCATCTCTGTCTCTACAAAATACACACTTATACGATATACAATATATACATGCGCATTTGGGTCTCTACAAGGACAGCGGTGTGTTGTGTTTATTTTGTACCTGACTCGCTACGGCTCCGTGACAGCAAAGTTGAGCAGGGCCAAGCAGACTGGCTCCATACTGTGGTTCCGGGCTAACGCTGCCTTCCTTTCCCCCCTCCAGGTCGCCCCATTCCTGGGTTAGGAAGTTCACGAGGAGGGCCAGGGTGTACAGGTTGATTAACACCTTCCTTGGGGTGTCATCTGTAGAGAGGTGGCATAGAGCAGGGAGGAGATACCTAGACAGGAAAAAAGAGAGATGGAGGGAGGCTGTGGCATAAGATTCTGTTTCCTAAATGCAGTCAACTCCTGATCAATACACACAGCTTGGGACTGTCAGGACAGCGTGCACTAAACCCAGCATGCAGTTATCAAGAGCAATTTTAGGAATCAGAGTCCCTTTCCTTTGTGTTCAGTCAACCTACCTTAGGAGCAGTGTTGACAACTCCTCAGTAAGGAAAGTAGCTATTGGCTGTCCTAAAAGGCGCTAAATGACGTCATCGCCTAATTTGCATAATTGGCCATGTGCATGTAATTGTGATGGACGCTGTAGGAGAGGAATGTCGTGGTAGAGACAAAAAGTGAGTAAAAAACACCCTAAATATGTTTAGAACTACAAATGAACTTTGTTCCAATCCTCCTCCTTTATCCGGGCTTGGGACCGGCAAAAGTGACCCAAAAGAGACACTCTGGCGGAGTTACTTATTTTTTTATTTTAAATTCATTTTTTTGTTTTTTCGTTTTCTTAATTTGGTTTGGTTTTTAACCTTATGGTCCACTTAGGAGCCTACAACAAGTCACAGTAAAACATGAACACTTAACCATAAAAAAAAATACTTTTTTTTGTGTACAATCCACATTAACAATCTAAATGGACTAAAAAGAGACAATAGAAAAAAACTGTCAATGGCAATGTGAGAAAATTAGGTTAACTAGTCTGGCCCTAATTCAGGTTAATTGTTTTTTCCCCCAGACCCCCCTCCACACACACACAGGCTGTGCTGGCTCACAGAAAGAGTGGGTCATCGTCATTTTGGTCAAGGCTCTCTATGGCAGGTTCAGCAACTGAGCAAGCCTCACCAGACAGCTTCAGTCCATATCGAATGTACAGGATGGAGTTAACGGTCTGCAAGGACATCTGATTTCTAAGTTTTCTTTTTACCACACTCATCTGGCTGAATATCCTCTCGACTTCAGCATTCGAGTGTGGCAAGGACAACACAGACACAGCAGCCGTGGCAAGTTCTTGAAACGGGTTGATATCAGCTGCATCCCTGAACTTCCAAATCTCACTCCAGAAGCCCAGTGTGTTTTTGTCTCATTCCATTTACTAAGATGGATGGCACGCCATTGCTGGACAATCTTGTCTATCTCTGCAGGGGAGTAGCCAAGGAAAATACTTGTACTTAAGTCATTTTTTAGGGTATCTGTATTTTACTTTTTATATTTTTGACAACTTTTACTTCACTATATTCCTAAAGAAAATGATGTACTTTTTACTCCATACATTTTCCCTGACACCCAAAAGTACTTGTTACATTTTGAATGCTTAGCAGGACAGGAAAATGGTCCAATTCACACACTTGTCAACAGAACATCCCTGGTAATCCCTACTGCCTCTGATCTGGCGGACTCACTAAACACATGCATCATTTGTAAATGATGTCTGAGTGTTGGAGCATGCCCCTGGCTATCTGTAAATTCAAAAAACAAGAAAATGATGCCGCCTGGTTTGCTTAATATAAGACATTTGAAATTATTTATACTTATGATACTTAAGTATCAAAAGTAAATGTAATTGCAAAAATATTCTTAAGTATACTTAAAACCAAATACTTTTAGACTTTCACTGAAGTAGTTTTTTACTGGGTGACTTTCACTTGAGTCATTTTCTATTAAGGTATCTTTACTTTTACTCAAGTTTGAAAATTCGGTACTTTTTCCACCACTGTTGGTCACAAATACCCCCCAAAAAGGTAGGGACGTGAATCAGAAAACCAGTCAGTATCTGATGTGACCACCATTTGCCTCATGCAGTGTAACATCTCCTTCGCATAGAGTTGATCAGGCTGTTGATTGTGCCCTGTGGAATGTTGTCCCACTCCTCAATGGCTGTGTGAAGTTGCTGGATATTGGCGGGAACTGGAAAACTCTGTCGTACACGTCGATCCAGAGCATCCCATGCATGCTCAATTGGTGACATGTCTGGTGAGTATGCAGGCCATGGAAGAACTGGGACATTTTCAGCTTCCAGGAATTGTGTACAGATCCTTGTGACATGGGGCCGTGCATTATCATACTGAAACATGAGGTGATGGCGGCAGATGAAGGGCATGACAATGAGCCTCAGGATCTTGACACGGTATCTCTGTGCATTCAAAGTGTCATCAATAAAATGCTATTGTGTTTGTTGTCCGTGGCTCATGCCTGCCCATACCATAACCACACAGCCACCATGGGGCACTCTGTTCATATCAGCAAACCGCTCGCCCACACGACGCCATACACGTGGTCTACAGTTGTGAGGCCGGTTGGACGTACTGCCAAATTCTCTAAAACAAGGTTGGAGGCGGCTTATGGTAGAAAAATGCACACTCAATTATCTGGGAACAGCTCTGGTGGACATTACTGCAGGCAGCATGCCAATGGCACGCTCCCTCAACTTGAGACTTCTGTGGCATTGTGTTGTGAAAAAACTGTACATTTTAGAGTGGCCTTTTATTTTCCCAACACAAGGTGCACCTGTGTAAGGATCATGCAGTTTAATCAGCTTCTTGATATGCCACACCTGTCAGGTGGATGGATTATCTTGGCAAATGAGAAATTCTCACTGACAGGGATATAAACAAATGTGTGAAAACAAATTCAGAGAAATAAGCTTTTTGTGCATATGGAACATTTCTAGGATATTTTACTCCAGCTCGTGAAACATTGGACCAACACTTTACATGGATATTTTTGTTCAGTTGTAGTATGACAACCCTGTTTGTAAGATTTTTTATTATATCAAACTTAACCGTTTATCTTTTCCAGAGATGAAGACATGAATGTCTGATGGTATGGTGGGGTATGCAAAATGGGTCAAATCTGAGAAACTTCATCACCTGAATGTTGAATTTCTAATGGATTTACCCTATTGTGAATTCTGTGTGTGTCTGTACTGTCTAATGTACACACACACACACACACAGTTATCTTGTGGGAAACATGATTTTAATTTAAACTAACTATACTTTCTTACAGACACTGGCTGGCGGTGTATAATGAGTATGAATGCATCTTGTTTGCCTCGTTCTCTTACCTGCTGCAGGTGATAGATGACTGCCGAGAAGGCCTCCCCCAGAACCCGGAGGACCTGCCTGCTCTGCTGCAGACTGAGCCCAGTGATGGCTCTGTGAGGCTAAGCATCGCTCTGCTGGGCGACTCCCTGGCTGCTGCAGGCCTGCTCCATGGCCGCCTCCATGACGCGGTAGCAGGCGGTGAGCGTCTGTTGCAACTGGGGGCTCAGCTCTGTATCGTGGGGCTCCTCCAAGTCCATCACCTCTACACAGGCCCGGTTTACCAGCAGGCAGCAGAACTTAGGTGGCCCCACAGGCTCCTAGCTGCACAGGTCCAACAGGCAGGCGGAGAGGACTAACACAGTGCCTAACTTACCTGGTGTCAGTTTGGCCTGCAGCATGGGCCTCAGGGCCGCCCACAGACTGACCATAGTTGGCGTTAGGTCAGTATCCTTTGGTGTCCCACCTGGCGAGGGGAGGAACTGCGGCACCAGGACACACATATCGAGCTGGGTGTGGCCAGTGGCTTGGCAGAAGTCTTGGAAGACTGGCCAGGAGATGGAGGTCGACTGGGTGCTTACTCCAGGCTCTCTCTGGTTTTTCCTGTGAGGAGGACGCTCAGGAGGAGTAGTCCCTTTTCATGACTCTGTTTCTGCTCCAAGGCTTTACATAAAGCTGGGACAGCACCCCTGGCCAGGAGCTGATTTGGGCCCCAGGGTAAAGCACACACTGTAATCAGAACCTGGTAACAGTCTGTAACCAAGGCCTCATCCAGTTTGACTGTTGAATGGGAAGTTGGAGCTCCATTCTCTGCAGTACCTTCCTCAGAGCCTGTAGGGCTCTTTGCATCCTGAGCTGGTGCTTTGACTCCTGCAGTCTCCTGGTAGTGTTCGTGCTCTGTGATGACTGTTCAGTCTGGCTTGGCTGGTCTGGTTCCATCTCTTGTCTAGCCTGGTGCTTGTTTCTGCGGGCTTCATTTGGGCCCATCGACCAGCAGCCCTAGCAGTAGAGGGATGGTGGTGAGGAGCTGAGGGCAGCCAGCAGAGCTGTGCCCAGAGACAGACGCTCCTCTGGCAAGCCGGAGGCGTCACTCCCCCGGATCGCAGTCACCAGCAGGCGAACTGGAAGACTCAGCCCCACCGCCTCCATGATGCGCCACAGCGTTGGACTGTCGAGCTGGCCACAATCGTGTGATCTATAGAACAGAAAGGATTGTGAATATAAGGGTGAGAAAATGTTTACCAACAATACCAGATTCAATAGAATTCCTAAGGGTTGAGCGATTAACCGAAATGTAGGTTATTTTTGACCAACATATTGACCGACATATTGCACAGTTTCTCTAGATATAAATCCGATCCAACCTGAACTGTGCAATGTAGTAGGGAGTTGTAGTGCATAAAAAAGTGGTAATTAACTACAATGACAATAGTCCACTGCGCATCTACTGGTCTGTGTTAATTTTATGCCAGCTACTGAAGAGACATTAGAATGTACAATCTTGAGGGGGATATAGAGAGCAGCTGTTGCTTCACAGGGTGTCTTTACTTGAAAATACATGATCTAAATGATTGATAGTTGCTATTCAGCAGTCATAATAATATGCCTTATTTACTTTGAAGAACTACAAAATAGTGATTTTTGTCAGACAGCGTAGGCAGCTGCTTTATAGAGATGACGTCTTGGAATGAAATAAAGTCTTCAAATAAAACAAATGTAATATACACAACTGAAATATTTTATTAAAGTAAAGTGAATAAATGATGGTTAATAAGTGATAAACAGTAATAGACAGTCACTACCATTATGGGACATTTATTAACCGTTTTATTCTGTGTTACAGCATTCAACTAAAATAATCGAAACCCAAGATAATTTTATAATAATCGAACCGAAGTCAAACCGACCTCAAAAAGCAATAATCGCTCAGCACTAACAATGCATGCTCAAGGTACTAAACGACATCATAACCGCCATCGATAAAAGACATTACTGTGCAGCCGTCTTCATCGACCTGGCCAAGGCTTTCGACTCTGTCAATCACCATATTCTTATCGGCAGACTCAGTAGCCTCAGTTTTTCTAATGACTGCCTTGCCTGGTTCACCAACTACTTTGCAGACAGAGTTCAGTGTGTCAAATCGGAGGGCATGTTGTCCGGTCCTCTGGCAGTCTCTATGGGGGTACCACAGGGTTCAATTCTCGGGCCGACTCTTTTCTCTGTATACATCAATGATGTTGCTCTTGCTGCGGGCGATTCCCTGATCCACCTCTACGCAGACGACACCATTCTATATACTTCCGGCCCTTCCTTGGACACTGTGCTATCTAACCTCCAAACGAGCTTCAATGCCATACAACACTCCTTCCGTGGCCTCCAACTGCTCTTAAACGCTAGTAAAACCAAATGCATGCTTTTCAACCGTTCGCTGCCTGCACCCGCACGCCCGACTAGCATCACCACCCTGGACGGTTCCGACCTAGAATATGCGGACATCTATAAGTACCTAGGTGTCTGGCTAGACTGCAAACTCTCCTTCCAGACTCATATCAAACATCTCCAATCCAAAATCAAATCAAGAATCGGCTTTCTATTCCGCAACAAAGCCTCCTTCACTCACGCCGCCAAACTTACCCTAGTAAAACTGACTATCCTACCGATCCTCGACTTCGGCGATGTCATCTACAAAATAGCTTCCAACACTCTACTCAGCAAACTGGATGCAGTTTATCACAGTGCCATTCGTTTTGTTACTAAAGCACCTTATACGACCCACCACTGCGACCTGTATGCCCTAGTCGGCTGGCCCTCGCTACATGTTCGTCGTCAGACCCACTGGCTCCAGGTCATCTACAAGGCTATGCTAGGTAAAGTGCCGCCTTATCTCAGTTCACTGGTCACGATGGCTACACCCACCCGCAGCACGCGCTCCAGCAGGTGTATCTCACTGATCATCCCTAAAGCTAAAACCTCATTTGGACGCCTTTCCTTCCAGTTCTCTGCTGCCTGCGACTGGAACGAATTGCAAAAATCTCTGAAGTTGGAGACTTTTATCTCCCTCAACAACTTTAAAAATCTGCTATCCGAGCAGCTAACCGATCGCTGCAGCTGTACATAGTCCATCTGTAAACTACCCACCCAATTTACCTACCTCACCCCCCATACTGCTTTTATTTATTTACTTTTCTGCTCTTTTGCACACCAGTATCTCTTCTTGCACATGATCATCTGATGATTTATCACTCCAATGTTAATCTGCTAAATTGTAATTATTCGATTTATTGCCTACCTCATGCCTTTTGCACACATTGTATATAGATTCTCTTTTTTTCTACCATGTTATTGACTTGTTTATTGTTTACTCCATGTGTAACTCTGTGTTGTCTGTTCACACTGCTATGCTTTATCTTGGCCAGGTCGCAGTTGCAAATGAGAACTTGTTCTCAACTAGCCTACCTGGTTAAATAAAGGTGAAATAAAAATAAATAAAATAAAAAATGACATATATTTCTCACTCATTTACCCATTTGGAGAGTTTAAAAATGCTCTCAAACAATTTAACCTGGCAATCTAGTCTAGAGCCTCCAGTGTATGTGCAGCAGACAACGTTTGACGTCCCTACTTTTAAAGGAGGCTAGCATTACCGTTACCCTATTTCTTAAGGTCCAAGGGACTTATATTATTTCAGAGGTAGACTGGCCCTGGCTGCCAAAACAGCCAAATACTCCATCTAAAAGTTAACTGATTCTCAATTGCGATATGGTTCTAGAAACATAAAGCGCTTTACTTTCATAGCACATCAACATCATTTCACAAATGCAAAAGCCACACCAGTGGCGGTCGGTGCTGTTTAAGATGAGGGAGGACGCAACATTTTTTTTCATGAGCATGGCTTTTTTTCTATTACAGCATATTGGATGACTGTCATTCATATTCCTTTCACCCAGCTCAATGTAACATCAATAGGTTAAGGCCACTACATGATACTCAAATTTTCCCTGCACCCATTATGAGGTTGCTAGAACCTAGCCTATGAATGAAAGTTTACAATGTAGGTGTACACAGGTTGAGAGACAAATTTGAGGTGACAGACAGTGACACATGGACAGACGATGACATATTCAATACCGCCTTGCACACGCTTGCCTGCATCTAGCTGATCTAGGGTGTAATCATTATTCATGAGAGTTTCTATTGGACAAATTCAGGCATGTTTATCCCTGTTTTGTTCCGTTTGCTTCCGTTTAAGAAAGGTTTTTCAACAGAATTGGCGGAATGAATACACCCCTGATCATAAGTAAACACAGTTCACTTTCATAGCAGCCACGTTGTATTCCTTCTCGCGTCTATGCGCTCTCCTCTCACCTTTTCCCTTCACTTGTGGACTTGCACAACACGTCAGCTGTCTGTGACCTGCCGAAAAAATCTTTCCAAGCCAAACCATATAATAACTGCTAACCTCTACACACAGCCTACATCATTGTCAACATATTAGCTAAAGTAACGTCACAGTCAACATAGGAAATAGAACTAACGCGTTAGTAAACCAATTTAAATCAAAATCAGATCAAATTTTATTGGTCACATGCTTAGCAGATGGTAATGCGAGTGTAGCGAAATACGTGTGCTTCTAGTTCCGACAGTGCAGTAATATCTAACAAGTAATCTAACAATTCCACAAGAACTACCTAATACACACAAATCTAAAGGGATGGAATAAGAATATGTACATAGAAATATATGGATGAGCGATGGCCGAGCGGCATAGGCAAGATGCAATAGATGGTATAAGATACAGTATAAACATATGGAGATGAGTAATGTAAGATATGTAAACATTGTTAAAGTGGCATTATTTAAAGTGACTAGTGATCCAATTATTAAAGTGGCCAATGATTTCAGTCTGTATGTAGGCAGCAGCCTCTCTGAGTTAGTGATTGCTGCTTAACAGTCTGTTGGCCTTGAGATGTTTCAGTCCCAGCTTTGATGCACCTGTACTGACCTCGCCTTCTGGATGGTAGCAGGGTGAACAGGCAGTGGCTCAGGTGGTTGTTGTCCTTGATGATATTTTTGGCCTTCCTGTGACATTGGATGCTGTAGGTGTCCTGCAGGGCAGGTAGTTTGCCCCCGGTGATGTGTTGTGCAGACCGCACCACCCTCTGGAGAGCCTTGCGGTTGAGGCTGGTGCAGTTGCTGTACCAGGTGGTGATACAGCCCGACAGCATGCTCTCAATTGTGCATCTGTAAAAGTTTGCCAGGTATTTATGTGACAACCCAAATTTCTTCAGCCTCCTGGGGTTGAAAAGGTGCTGTTGTGCCTTCTTCACCACACTGTCTGTGTGGGTGGACCATTTCAGTTTGTCTGTGATGTGTACGCCGAGGAACTTAAAACTTTCCACCTACTCCATTACTGTCCCGTCGATGTGGATAGGGGGGTGTTCCCTCTGCCGGTTCCTGAAATCCACAATCATCTCCTTTGTTTTGTTGACGTTGAGTGAGAGGTTGTTTTCCTGACACCACACTCCGAGTGCCCTCACCTCCTCTCTGTAGGCTGTCTTGTCGTTGTTGAGTAATTAAGGTGACAAACAGTGACAAATTCAATACCACCTTGCACACGCTTGCCTGTATCTAGCTGATCTAGGGTGTAATCATTAATCAAACAGTTGTAAATGAGTTTTTATTGGACAATTTCAGGTATGTTTACCCCGTTTTGTTCCATTTGCTTCCGTTTAAGAAATGTTTTTCAACAGAATGGGTGGAATGAACACATGCAAACACAGTTCACTTTCATAGCAGCCACATACACACAGCATGATCACTTTGCTCATTGTATAATTCCTTCTTACATCTATGCGCTCTCCTTCTCTCACCTTTTCCCTTCCCTTCCCTTCCCTTCTTTCACCTTTTCCCCACCTTTTCGCTTCCCTTCTGCTTGTGGACTTAAGTGCAGAACACATCAGCTGTCTGTGATCAGACAAAAAAAACATTCCAAGCCAAACCTTCATATCATAACCACTACACAACCTGAAGTGAAAGTGAAAAAAATAAAACAAAATACAGCTAGCTCTCTTGCACTTCTCCTTCATTTTTAAAATAAATAAAAAAAATCAAAACTGTTAAACTATTGTCTCTCTTTCTTTGAGTAAACTACTCATCACATTTTATGCACTGCAGTGCTAGATGAGCCTCTTAAGGTTTGTATTATAGTCAATGTACCCAGAGAAGGATAGAAACTAGCTGTCCTCCGGCTACACCATGGTAATACCCTACCGAGTGCTGTTGAGGCTACTGTTTCATTGCAAAACAGTGTGTTTTAATCAATTATTTGGTGACGTGAATATATTTCGGTTAGTTTTATCAAAATATATATATTTTTTTTAAGTTTCACTATTTTTACACCGCTGTACACTGTTTTAACCAACTTTATCACCGTTGCAGCCAACAGTATTTTTCACAACAGGTTTCTGGCGGCCTTCTTCCTTTAGGAGCATGCTAGATAGCTAATTAGCACAGGTGGTCCCTCTGTCTTCCATAAAAATACGCGCTGTAACAGGGAGATATGGCCGTGTGGGTACACTAACCCTAAAAATGTGTGTATCAATTTAACGTTGTCTTTTGAAAATTATTTCTGACTGATATGAAAGATGAGGTCTTTATGCTTCCCAACCCGTACCGCAAGCGATGAGTGGTAATGTTCAGACCGAACGTTGGGGCTCTTCCCCTGCTCCATACAGAAGACGCATTTCATCACTTTAGTGTAATGGAATGGAACTGAGAGACATGGTCAAGGGGCTAAGCTAACTCATATTGTTTTACGTTCAGCGTACATATCTTTTAGCATTTTATTTGGCATACATTAAAAACTACTGTGATGAAATAATACATGGAATTAGTGCAAGTAGCTACAAATATTCTCACATTTAGGTTAGCTGCGCTCTTTAGTTATTCATTCAACTTTCCGCACTGCACATGAGAATGAGATCCACCGTAGTCAGCTGTCAAAACAAAGATCGTTACAACAACCAATCAACATTATGGTTACAACAACCAATCAACATGATTAAAATATAATAATCGGTCAATCATGATTAGCTTCTTTGACATGTAAGGTCGACATTTTGGTTGGTGTTCTGTTCGGGGGACGTATATTTTTGTATTGGCAAAGCGAAATTGCACATGATTTATTTCCCATTTTAATGTTCTTTGATAATATTGTGTTTTGTCATGGTAAAAATATATTACTCCAATCGTTTGCAATGACATGGCTGGGCGAGACGGAAATTATTGGATTAATCGTGTTCAGGTTAATTCCCGAGTGAAGGCACAAACGCTGCAAACAAGACCTCTGAGAAGCCAGCAAGAATAAGCAAGGCCGTGACTTCGGCGATTTTCCTTGAAAATAAAAGTCCCGCAATGAAGATGGTAATAAATTATACAAATGGTCGAAATTCATAACGTTTATGTTGGAAATGTTAGCGGAATTTTGTTTAACAATATCAAAAAATGAAAAAAAGTTAATAGGTTTGATAGCACAAATCTTATTATAACAATAACAATATTGATAACACCATTAAAAGTAATGATTACTAGATAGTTATTATTGTAACATCAGCAATACAAATAACAAAACATTATTTATAATGCTAGTGTTAATAATAATATATTAGGCCTATACGCCGCTAAGGTCATTAACAACATTTAATAATAATAATAATAATAATATTAGGCTAATAAATTAATATTATCAGAACAAACTTTACAAAACACATTTAAATCCCATTGTTATGTAGCACATTCCTATTGCACGATGTTCAGTATGTTTAAAAATAAAAATTGGACATGCATATTGCACCGTACATAATTGCCTATATGTTGAGTCGAAGTAAAATTTGGGTCAATTCTACTCAGGGGCACTTCTAGTTTCCTAATCCAGAGTTTACACTCCAATGAGCGTCGCTGCTCATTTTGCGCCCCTTAAAGAGTGGCCAATCAGTTTAAGAACAGAACGTTTTTTCATATTGGACAGACATATTGCACCGTACATAATTGCCTGTTCATTGTGTCATCACCTTACACCCCGCTACCATCTAGAAGGCCGAGAGAGGACAGGTATATCAAAGCTGGGACCGAGAGACTGAAAAGCTTCTATCTTCAGGCCATCAGACTGTTAAATAATCACCACTAGTCGGCCTCTGCCCAGTATCCTGCCCTAAACTTGAGTCACTGTTACCACCCGGCCCTATGTAGATAGTCATTGAACACTGGTCACTTTGATCATGTTTACACACTCTTTTACTCAATTCATATGGGCTCCCGAGTGGCACAGCGGTCCAAGGCAGTGCAAGAGGTTTCACTACAGTCCCTGGTTCGAATCCTATCTTTATCACATCCGGCTGTGATTGGGAGTCCCATAGGGCGTTTCACAATTGGCCCAGCATCATCCGGGTTTGGCCGGGGTAGGCCGTCATTGTAAATAAGAATTTCTTCTTAACTGACTTGCCTAGTTAAATAAAGGTTCAATTTAATTTACTTAACTTAAATGCAACATGCATCCATTTTACTGAGTTACAGTTCAGGAAATCAGTCAATTGAAATACATTCATTAGCCCCTAATCTATGATTTTCACATGACTGGGCAGGGGCGCAACCATGGGTGGGCCTGGGAGTGCATAGGCCCACCCACCTGGGAGCCAAGCTCGTTTACTGCCTTTAAAAAAAACATGGCTGACTTGCTTAAACAAATGTGGTTTCTACTGACAATTGAGATGTACAAACTATGGCTTAAGGGGACGACAAGTGGATAAGAGGCAATCCGTCATTTCAATTAAGACATTAATGAGCGAGCTAGGACAGACGTAGTCAATAGAACTATTAGTTCAGCACTTTTGAAATGTACAGCGACACAATTCAGATAATGGGCCGTTCTTATAGTGTTCTTCCTTTACACCAAGTCAGAACCGTTGTATAAATAAATAAAATCAAAATCTATTCGTCACATGCGCCGAATACAAAACCTTACAGTGAACTTACGAGCCCCTAACCAACAATGAAGTTTTAAAAAATATGGATAAGAATAAGAGATAAAAGTAATAAGTAATTAAAGAGCATCAGTAAAATAACAATAGCAAGACTATATACAGGGAGGTACCGATACAGAGTCAATGTGCAGGGGCACCGGTTAGTTGAGCTAGTATGTACATGTAGGTAGAGTTATTAAAGTGACTATGCATAGATGACAACAGAGAGTAGCAGTGGTGTGAAGAGGGGGTGACAGGTGGGGGGGGGGGGGGGGGCACTGCAAATAGTCTGGGTAGTCATGTGACTAGATGTTCAGGAGTCTTATTGGTTGGGGGTAGAAGCTGTTTAGAAGCCTCTTGGACCTAGACATGGCGCTCCGGTTCCGCTTGCCGTGCGGTAGCAGAGAGAACAGTCAATGACTAGGGTCGCTGAAGTATTTGACAATTTTTAGGGCTTTCCTCTGACACCACCTGGTATAGAGTTCCTGGATGGCAGGAAGCTTGGCCCCAGTGATGTACTGGGCCGTTCACACTACCCTCTGTAGTGCCTTGCGGTCGGAGGCCGAGCAGTTGCCATACCAGACAGTGATGCAACCAGTCAGGATGCTCTCGATGGTGCAGCTGTAGAACCTTTTGAGGATCTGAGGACCCATGCCAAATCTTTTCAGTCTCCTGAGGAGGAATAGGTTTTGTCATGCCCTCTTCACGACTGTCTTGGTGTGCTTGGACCATAATAGTTTGTTGGTGATGTGGACACCAAGGAACTTGAAGCTCTCAACCTGGTCCACTGCTGCCCCGTCGATGAGAATGGGGGCGTGCTCAGTCCTCTTTTTCCTATAGTCCACAATCATCTCCTTTGTCTTGATCACGTTGAACGAGAGGTTGTTGTCCTGGCACCACATGGCCAGGTCTCTGACCTCCTCCCTATATGCTGTCTCATCGTTGTCGGTGATCAGGCCTACCACTGGTGTGTCATCGGCAAATTTAATGATGGTGTTGGAGTCGTGCCTGGCCATGCAGTCATGAGTGAACAGGGAGTACAGGAGGGGACTGAGCACTTCATGGCTACAGACGTGAGTGCTACAGGTCAGTAGTTGTTTAGGCAGGTTACCTTAGTGTCCTTGGACACAGGGACTGTGGTGGTCTGCTTAAAACATGTTGGTATTACAGACTCGGACAGGGAGAAGTTGAAAATGTCAGTGAGGACACTTGCCAGTTGGTCAGCGCATGCTCGCAGTACATGTCCTGTTTAAATGTTGACCTGTTTAAAGGTCTTACTCACATCGGCTGCGGAGAGCGTGATCACACAGTCTTCCGGAACAGCTGGTGCTCTCATACATGTTCCAGTGTTATTTGCCTCGAAGCGAGCATAGAAGTAGTTTAGCTTGTCTGGTAGGCTCGTGTCACCTGGCAGCTCTCGGCTGTGCTTCCCTTTGTAGTCTGTAATGGTTTGCAAGCCCTGCCACATCCGACGAGCGTCAGAGCCGGTGTAGTACGATTCGATCTTAGTCCTGTATTGATGCTTTGCCTGTTTGATGGTTCGTCGGAGGGCGTAGTGAGATTTCTTATAAGCTTCCGGGTTAGAGTCCCGCTACTTGAAAGTGGCAGCTCTAGCCTTTAGCTCAGTGTGGATGCTGCCTGTAATCCCTGGCTTCTGGTTGGGGTATGTACGTATGGTCACTGAAATCCCGGAACATATTCCAGTCTGTGCTAGCAAAACAGTCCTGTTGCTTAGCATCTGCTTCCTCTGACCACTTTTTTATTGATCTAGTCTCTGGTGTGTCCTGCTTTAATTTTTGCTTGTAAGCAGGAATCAGGAGGATGGAATTATGGTCAGATTTGCCAAATGGAGGGCGAGGGAGAGCTTTGTATGAGTCTCTGTGTGTGGAGTAAAGGTGGTCCAGAGTTCTTTTTCCTCTGGTTGCACATTAAACATGCTGATAGAAATTTGGTAAAACGGATTAAAGTTTCCCTGCATTAAAGTCCCAGGCTACTAGGAGTGCCGCCTCTGGGTGAGCGTTTTCTTGTTTGCTTATGGCGGAATACAGCTCATTCAATGCTATCTTAGTGCCAGCCTCTGACTGTGGTGGTATGTAAACAGCTACAAAGGATACAGATGAAAACTTTCTCGGTATGTAGTGTGGTCTACAGCTTATCATGAGATACTCTACCTCAGGCGAGCAATAGCTCAAGACTTCCTTAGATATCGTGCACCAGCTTATATGCCCCCTCAGAAAGGGGCTCAAAAATGGATGGGTCGCCACTGTGCATATTCCAGACTCTGACATTGCTCGTTGTAATATTTTTAAATTTCTTTATTCCTTTCTTTTTATTTTGGGGGATTTGCGTGTATTGCTTTGTATTGTTTGGTAGCCTATTACTCCACTGTTGGAGCTAGGAACATAAGCATTTCGCTACACCCAAAATAACATCTGCAAAGTATGTGTACACGATCAATAACATTTGATTTGATTTTGCACTCCACAGGAAATCTCTTGATTGTTTGTCCAGAAAACCAGGTTCCAGTATACTCACTAGAATATAAAACAGGTGAGTTTGAACAAACACCTGCGTCATAGGATGCATTGCATACCAAAATAGCTTAGAATGTAAAAGCCAAATATCTTACTGTCTAACTTCTGGTGGACACTTTGGAAAATATACAACAAGCACATATTTTCAAAAAAAGCGTAATTTATTCATAACAAATTATATCACGATAAAGTTAATAAATCAAACACTTTTAAAGAAATTGATCATGAACAGTAACACAGAAGTTGCAAATTATATGCAAGATCATCTCTTGGTAGAGTCAGCCCACTGGGCACAAACTGGTTGACTCAACATTCTTTCCACGTCATTTTTAAAAATGTGAATGGGTGATTCTTACATTTAGCAACATGATCTTACTAGTGTAACGGATGTGAAATGGCTATCTAGTAAGCGGTGGTGCGCGCTAATAGCCTTTCAATCGGTGACGTCACTTGCTCTGAGACCTTGAAGTAGTGGTTCCCCTTGCTCTGCAAGGGCCGCGGCCTTTGTGGAGCGATGGGTAACGATGCTTCATGGGTGTCAGTTGTTGATGTGTGCAGAGGGTGCCCGGGTCGAGGGGACGGACAAAGGTTACACTAGGATACTGACTCAAAATATACATTTTATTTGTCTAGCCAAAACTCTTGAGCTGATGCATGTTTTGGCACATAAATGTGTAAAGTCTGCAGCCTGCTGATCATCATTAGGATAATATAGGTAATTTACAGGTATGCCAGTCAGTTATTAACACTCCACCTACTGATCACATTGTTTGCTTCAGCAGTTAGCTTCTCACCCACATAATCACCTGCTAATAGTCGGAATTTGGCACCGCCATTATAGGGCAAGCCAAGAGTGCAAGTCTGGATTGGATGGCGTTTTATTTCACACTGGAAGCAAACATTGAGTAAACTAAAATAGTTAATGTATTCCTTTGTAATTAAAATATAGTCTTGAATTAGTCAGGCAGAGCGTTAATGTGACAATACAAAAGTGCAGACTGCACCCTGGTGTTGAGGTTGGGTTTCATGGACACAATTGATAGTTTTTCCTGTACAGTGCTATATTTGTACCATATGTGTTGGGTGTCCAGAAGCCCCACGCAAACATTTTGTTCAAACTCACTCTGTTTTGTAGGCTAAGGACTCTAGTGAATAGGCTGGACCCTGGTTTTATGGACAAACCGATTATCTACTGTGCAATATCTGTCCAATACGAAAAAACTGTTGGATTTAAATTTATTGGCCAAACTTTAAGGGCCTCAAAATGAGCAACAACACTATTCGGGGTGTAAACTCTGAATTTGGAAACGAGAAGTGCTCATTGGATTTAAGATTATTGGTAACACAATAATCAATGTTCTATAATTTTCGCCCTAATTATTGAGAAAGTATACAGGACGGGACTCTTATTCTGAAGGATTCCAAAACTCTGTGACCCGGAAATAGTCAGTTATTCTTGCCTGCTTCACAGCGGTGTCATTAAGAGATGACCCATAGTGAACAGCGAGAAACTACGACGTATCCTAGCTCAAGCATAGGAACCGAAACATTTCCTACAACGACTGGTGAGTTTATGCATATATTATCCCATACATCAAAACAGTGGCGTGACACGTCTTGCGCACGATACACTGCGTGCATTCGATCAGTGAGTGGGCTAATGATGCCAGGTTCTAAAGCCACACCATGATAAACTGCTGGTGCCTGGACGGGGGGATCCAGGATTATACCGAGATATGTCATTGTTACACCTGTCACGCTGAATATCAATAGCATATGTATCAGTATGATTGTAATGGTAGAATGTTGTCTGTATTCAGCCATAGATAATTGTCAGTGTCCACTGCGCAACCTTGGCTACCTCTAATGTCGACTGTGAGGCAGGTTTTTAGAGATGAGTGGCTTGCTTTGCCTATGGCTAAATTCAGCTTGTAAAACAAAATTGCCTAACTTTCTTATGGGACATAATTCTAGGCTTCTTCGTGATTATTATACATGTTGTTTCATTTGCAGGGTTTGAAATGTACATTAATAATATCAATGTGTCGTAATTTCAAACGAGGCAGCGCCAAAGAATGGGGGCATTCTGTCATCTGAGAAAGTGCTCCCCTGAATTGTCTGTCTACAGCAGCCAATAGTGGATTTACGAGTGATCTTCTTTTTCATTAGCCTTGCTGGGAGAATGGGAGGAGGAATTAGAAAAAGCCAGTGAAACCTTACCAACCTTGCCCGGATCTAAAGTTGACCATCGCATAGATCCTTGTTTGCTTTTTTCCTCATGGGAATTTGCGTCTAAAAAGTTGATGACAGAGTGACCGCGTCACATGGCAGAGGGAGGGTACCTCTGCAGGCACCACGTCACGACTGATCTCTAGCCACTGCGCTGCCAAAATGCAAATAAACAATTATTTAGAATATCTGATAGCTAAGTATTTTTGTACCTGTTGATTTTTGTGTTATATGAAAGCAACCTAGAAGATCTGGAACGAAGCCATTTGGACTTCTAAAGCCAGAAACAACTTCTAAAAGCCAGGCTTTTGTGACAGCTGTCATCGCAGTTGGTTTCATTATCAGGATACAACTGTTGATAAGACTGAGGCGGATGTAAGTGTGGCATGATCTGCTTGCTGTAATGCGATCCGAGAAATGACCTATATCATGCAGGTTTGCTTGTCATGTAAGTGGGAGGTTGATGTTAAATGACTTTCTAGCTCAGCAGTTGCCACATACTCTCAGTTCGATAATCAGCCAGAAAATGCTGTGTGTGTGAGAGCCTATGCTCCATGCCATGGGATTGCTTTCTACTCCAACCTGAACTAAATGTGCTCATGCTGATTTTGTTTTGTTTTTCTCTCTGAACTTCCTGTAAGAACTTGCTGAGGAATTGTGAAGGGAAAAAATAGTAGCCTACTGCTATTCTACTTGGGTTAGATTTTCAGCATGTGGCGAGCAGTCCGCCTTTTATAATTCTATAGGAGTATAATAGACATACACTGACTGTACAAAACATTAAGAACACCTGCTCTTTCCATGACAGACTGACTAGGTGAAATCTATGATCCCTTATTGATGTCACTTGTTAAATCCACTTCAATCAGTGTAAACAAAGGGAAGGAGACAGGTTAAAGAAGGATTTTTAAGCCTTGAGACAATTGAGACATGGATTGCGTGTGTCCCATTCAGAGTGAATGGGCAAGACAAAATATTGAAGTGCCTTTGAACGGGGTATGGTAGTAGGTGCCAGGCACACTGGTTTGTGTCAAGAATTGCAACGCTGATGGGTTTTTCATGCTCAACAGTTTACCGTGTGTATCAAGAATGGTCCACCACCCGAAGGACATCCAGCGAGAGGGGGCTCATGGGTAGGTGTCACTAAGAGCCAGATAAGGTGACATTAATTGGAGAGTGAGAAGGAGGGGTTGTCCAGACTCTTGCTTTAACCATCAGGTGACAGAAAGTGAAAAAACAGCTGAATTTAACAGTATGTCAGTGGAAGGGTGAACAGTAGCAGGTGACCCAACTGTGGTTTGTGACTGCTATGTATCCAATTCAATTTTTGGTAACAGAATTTTAAGTTTTAATCACTTAATTCATAAACAAATTGATATCAGTAAAAACACTAACTAATTGATAGGTATACATTTACTTGTTACTTCTGTGAATTTTCATTTTCCTCCCTCATGAGGGCGAGAAATGTGAAAATATCTTGAAGAAATGTGGTATTTTGGTAACAGTACTTCAAGGCAATGTTTCCCAAATTTACAGAAGGCATATTTTTTATTTTATTTTATTTAAAAAAAAAATCCTAAACTGAACATAAGTGTTGATAGTAGTTGGCAGCAATGTTCCCTCTAAACTGCGTGGATGCACACGGAGTAGCCCCGAGACCGCCACGGAGCAGGGGTCACCAACCGGTCGATCGCGATCAACGGCCAAACATTTCTGTAAAAAACCCAACGATAAAGCTTTGTGTTCCAAAAATGTTTTATTCGTTTTGGGGTGTAGGTGAAATCTGCCTTCAAAATTCTGCTGACCTGCGAACTGTTGCCATTTTGAACCGTTTCATGTGTCTGTGGGTACAAAATGTACCTTCACCGCGGGCCCAGAGAGCCAATGAAGTTGACTATAGGCCTACCGCTGGCCAGTCGGATGGCTCGGATTACCGTGTCTGCAGTAACGTAGCAAGCATAAGAAATCTACAGCAAAGTTGATACTGTGAGATTTCAAAACGTTTCAAACTATGACTAGAGAGAGACTGTCAAGGAAAAGAGCAAAGAGCTGCTGTTTTTATGAGTGAGTTCATGTTTAAGTTCTTACTCAGCACTGTCAACACTTTGTATTCAACACTTTTATAAGCCATGAAATCTGCGTTCTTCCTATTTCCACTCAGCGCGTCAACAAGCAGTGCAGCAGTAATAAATGAGTATGAACGTGTATCTATAGGCTTGCGTTGTTGTTATTATTAGCGACTTGGGTGTTTTTTTATATCGAGGAATATTTCACTTTCTCTGTTCACAGGAGTAACAACATGAATTTGTGAGGCAGAAATAATACGGTGCGACTCGAGTTACGCCATCCGCTGGAAGACGGTGTCCCTTTTTGGTCAGTGTCAGTGGAGGAAAGGGAAAGGGAGAGCTGAGGGCTGTTCCTCTCTCCCTCCGCTGAGACTGACCATCAGATGCAGGCACCATCAGCCCAGTAAAATATAAAGCAAATTATTTAAATGTATGCTCACTAAGCTGTGCTTCTTAAGTAATACAACAACGGATCTATTACTGGTGTGATCATATAGCCTACCTCAAAATAATTGATATAATACAAAGAAAATGGCCTGAACAACAATGCATTGGCAGAGCAATTCAAGCAAAGCCAATATGCGGTGATAATGTATTTGGCCTATAGTTTACTGCACAAACCTCATTGCTACAGTACTGCTTTTAATTGGTTGATGTTGCATAGGTTTACGTTTTTAAGTCATGTCAACAACAAAAAATCTGAGCGGTAGATCTCAGGTTGCATTTTGACTCAAAGTGATCTTGGTTGGTGACCACTGTTCTGGAGTTTTCCCTGTTAACACTATCAACTTTTCCCTTTACTGTGCCAGTTGTGATTGAATCAACACAATATTAACCACTTTCAATGTAACATACCCGAAACAAAACAAACTTGTTTTAGGCAAAACGCATTGGAGTAGGATTCTATTGCATTGACATGCATGACTCAGCCGTACTCTACACAGACCGGAGTGGCATAAACAATCAGAGCTGCAGGAGACCTGTAGGCAAACAAACCATTGCCATATATGGATCTGTGCCATTTACTTTGAACAGGAATGTGTTTACAGCATGAGTAGATGCGCTTGTTTTGAGATCAAAGCGAGAGCTGCATGCAGCCACGTGCACATTTTGTTCTTCTCCTTTGCTAGTGTGTTAGTTATTAGCCAGTTATAGACCATTTGTAGTCAGCAATAGGGGAGTGATTGCTTCCAACAAGAGCACAAAATGTGTACATTTCTAGACATCTTTGAAAAGCTAGTCACGTAAAGAGATTTTTTACTTAAACGTGCAGTGTTATATTTTGTGGCGTTCAAAGTAGGCCTGCAATCCATGAGACTTTCAAAAACAAACATGCAGGGCTTGACATTAACCTGTTTGAAGGACAAGTGGACAAAGGAGAAGGTGACTGAAAATGTTGTGTTTGATGCAAGAAACCACTTTACAAAATAAAATGTATTATTGCTCAATCTAATTCATGCTGATAAAAAAAGAATGAATCCATAGGCCTAATGGACACATGCTCAAACTCGCTCATTTTGATTGCCCTTTTAAGTCTATCTGTAGTTCTTACATCCATTTTTGGACTTATAAATTATATATATTAATGTAAAGATATTATTATACGTAATATAAAGCGATGGGTTAGAAGAAGCCTACATAACCAACCCATAAAGTAAAATGTAACATCCATACATGTCCAGCTATGTAAACTTTAACATTGATTTATCCTGCAATAGATGTCGTTCAATTGGTAACATACATTTTTGTCTTCTTCTAATGCCTCTTAAGGGGAAAGTAATCTAAAAGTAACTCAATGTAATCAGATTACGTCACTGAGTTTGGGTAATTCAAAAGTTACGTTACTGATGGCAATTTTGGACAGGTAACTAGTGAAGAGAGGTAACTGGAACGGATTACATTTAGAAAGTAACCTACCCAACCCAGGTGTTTTGATGTATTTATAATACCTTTTTTAAAAGTGTCAATCAGCAGTTCAAAAAATAACAAAGTTGTCCCCGCCCCTGTTTCTATAAAAATTTGAGGGATTGGCCTGGGGTAATGTAACCCCTCTCAAATTCATAGACAGAGGTATGGATGCAAGGACTGCCCATCAATTATATCCAAATTATAGTTTTAAGGCTATACAGTGTTTGTTTACATGTACTTTGTTTTCAAACATTGTACATACTGTATCTATCTCAAATACCGCGTCCCCCTGCACATTGATGTGGTACTCGTACTCCCTGTATACAGTGCTTTCGGAAATGTATTCAGACCCCTTGATTTTTTCCCCACATTTTGTTACGTTACAGCCTTATTCTAAAATGGATTAAATAAAAACATTTCCTCAGACAATACCCTATAATGGCAAAGCGAAAACAGGTTTGAAAAAAACAAACAGATACCTTATGTAAATAATTATTCAGGCACTTCAAGCTTATATTTTGGGTTCTGATGGAGTACAACAGTTGATCTAAGCTCATTAGGCATTTATGTTGTATTGTTTTAGAATCAATGGGTTCATGTCATTAATTTATTAGTTAAAAAAATTATGTAGCAACTGCATATTGGCCCTTTAAGACTTTTTCTGCGAGATGTTTTTTAAGACCCCTTTTTTCCATCTGTTTGACAAGAAATCGAAGCCTTTGCTCATTCTTAATTTTTAGGATGGAAAATGGTGAAAAAATGTATATATGCCTTAGGTTTCATTTGACTCCCAATTTGACATGTTCCTATGAACTTCACACGTTGGTGTTTATGGACCCTTTTACATGGAAATGACCAGTTCCAAAAATGGACTAATTCAAGAGCAAAAAGATTATTGTTGGAAATGACCTGAAACTCTCCACATGTTGATGTTGTTTTTGAAAAGCCTTTTTCATCGTGCGTGTTTGGTACCTGCTGCCATCTTGTGTTTTCAGAATAAAAAAATCTATCAAGGATAGATACAGAATTGTTTTCAGCGTAAGGACTAATAACCATAAAATGCAGTCCACCTGCTGTTCTGCTGTCCCTTCAACATTTGAAATGTGGCTTAACCACATTCCATCAGCACCTTCACCTTTTACAATAAACAATGTTCAGAAGAAGAGTGCATGGACGTGAACGCTTAGGTTAGTGGGTGGAGAGACAACACTGACGACACCTGTCGGGTAGATATTTAACAATGCTCATTAGTCTCTCAAACAGAATTTCTGTTAAACCGAAGCCTGTTCCAAGTGCTTCTAGAGCAGCCACTCGTTACTACGTTATAAAACATCTCCAGGAAAACCTCTTTCTTCCCCCTCTCCTCCCCCAGGTTGCTCTCTAGTCTGCCAGCGCAGTAGAGGGTCAGGGGGAGTGTCATGTTGAAGCTGCTCTTCCACATTCTGCTGGTGTTGACCTGTCTTCACCCTTCACCTCACCTCCCTCCCCACATAAGCTAACTCCAGCTGCTCTCAGTCTCCACCCTCTTCCACCACTTGGCCAGGAGAAAGGTAAATATACTGTACTATATATACTGTGACCTTAACGAGCGCAATTGTATTTGATCACCTGTCTGACTCTTTTTAATGTCCTGAAATGATACAATGTGTACAATCGCCTTAGCTGGGATTTACAGTAGAGGTTGGGCTATTGCCTGGGGTAAGTGAACTGAATAGTCACGCAAGTTGAGCCTGCTCTGAGGTTGCTTCATTGGGCAGGCGCAATATTTTTTAAAGAAGTGAAAACCACCAAACTGCAAAGAATTCCAGTAGCCTAAAACGGATCATTCTGGTTCCGCCACCATTTGTTGAAGTGAAAGACAGACAATTTATGGCGGTCAGAGCCTGCTCTGAGATTTATTTTACAGAAAACAACCAAAATACAAAGACTTTCAGTACTGATCTTTCTGATTCCTCCCCTATGTGTAGGTGAAAGGCAGACAGTATATGGTTCTTCTGCGTGGAAATAGCTCATTTTACAATTTCGCAAAAGTGATCCTAATCTTCAGGGCAACCAAAAATACTCCTGACTTGTCTATCAGACTTTTAAAAAATATTTTTTATTTACTTTTTACCCCATTTCTCCCCAATTTCGTGGTATCCAATTGGTAGTTACAGTCTTGTCTCATCGCTGCAACTTCCGTACAGACTTGGGAGAGGCGAAGGTTGAGAGTCGTGCGTCCTCCGAAACCAAACCCAGCTGCTTCTTGACACAATGCCCACTTAACCCGGAAGCCAGCCGCACCAATGTGTCGGAACCAACGGAAACACCGTACACCTGACGACCGTGTCAGCGTGCACTGTGCCCGGCCCGCCACAGGAGTCACTAGTGCGCGATGGGACAAGTATATCCCTGCCGGCCAAACCCTCCCCTAACCCGGACGACGCTGGGCCAGTTGTGCGCCGCCCGATGGGTCTCCTGGTCACGCCTGGCTGCGACAGAGCCTGGACTCGAACCCAGAATCTCTGGTGGCACAGCTAGCACTGCGATGCATTGCCTTAGACCACTGCACCACTCGGGAGGCCGCCTTTCAGACTTTAAATGTCAATCCCTGCTTACCGCCTGGTTTGTGCCGGTGTTGAATTATATCAAGGTGGTGTAATGTTGTAGCCTGGAAATCCAGACTGAAGCATACTACGCTTCACTATTGTTTTACTATTGAGCGGAATTTGGTCTGGATTTCCAGGCTCGTAATGTTGTACAATCCTGACAACTGTTTCTGTTCTGTCCAGGTCCTTGGTCCTCGTGGAAAATGTCCTATGCATATCAGAACCTGTTCAGCTGGAGTCGACCTCGATTGACACAGCCACATCTCCTCTTCCTATCACTGAGCTTCTTGTGCCGCTTAGTTGCTCCCGCAGGTAAAATGCACCAATACATTTCTCTGGAATTATTTGTGATGTCATGATTGTCCAGGATGTTAGAATGAATGAGATCTATTCATTGATTTGATTATTTTGTTGTACTTACCAGAGGCTTTATGGAATCTGAGACATTGCAACATAAATCCATTGTCTAACAATAGATGCTTGTCTTTATTACAAAGTTTGTGTCAAAAGGCGTCCACATTCTTCCCGGCCGAAATAGTTTGGTAGAGTTTGTGCATACATTATGACGACATTTTGTGACGTTTTTGTTCGTTTTGAACTTCGGTGAGGGTTATTTTAGCTGTTCGGGGGAACACTTTTTTGGGGGGGAGGCAAGCCGAAGTTCGGAGCCGAAGACTACGCCCCTTTGTCGGTGATTGGTCAACAGTAGGGATTCTTTGACAGTAGGGATTCAAAGTCTTTGTTGTTGTTGAACAAGAGACGACTCGTTGGCATGCACATTTATTAATTGAAAAATACTTCACCAAACATCTTAGTTAACTGTAAAATTGTGTGACTAACATGGTGACTAGACCGGGCACCCGCGTGCGTCTGCCATCCCGCGCATGTTGATTTTCTCCATCCACACCAGACCGATCAGGACATGAAGGTTGAAATATCAAAATGAACTCTGAAGCAACTATATTAATTTGAGGACAGGTCGAAAGCATGAAACATTCATGGCCATTTAGCTAGCTTGCTGTTTCTAGCTAATTTGTCCTGGGATATAAACATTGGGTTGTTATTTTATCTGAAATGCACAAGGTCCTCTACTCCGACAATTAATCCACAGATGAGGGTAAACCTAGTTAGTTTCTAGTAATCTCTCCTCCTTCAGTCTTCTTCAGACCAATTGGACTGGAGTGTGGACCTCAGTTCAGCTTTCACTCACCAACGTGGGTATATGCTCCTATAAACCAATGAGATGGGAGAGGCGGGACTTGCAGTGCGTCAAATATAGAACCAAGTTCTATTTTAGTGCCTGGCTACGCAGACGTGCACGAGCAGTTTGGATGAAATGATTAAATAACATGTGCAGTTGAAGTCGGAAGTTTACATACACTTAGGTTGGAGTCATTAAAACTCGTTTTTCAACCACTCCACAAATTTCTTGTTAACAAACTATAGTTTTGGCAAGTCGGTTAGGACATCTACTTTGTGCATGACACAAGTCATTTTTCCAAAAATTGTTTACAGACAAATTATTTCACTTATAATTCACTATCACAATTCCCGTGGGTCAGAAGTTTACATACACTAAGTTGACTGTGCCTTTACACAACTTGTAAAATTTCAGAAAATGATGTCATGGCTTTAGAAGCTTCTGATAGGCTAATTGACATAATTTGAGTCAATTGGAGGTGTACCTGTGGATATATTTCAAGGCCTACCTTCAAACTCAGTGCCTCTTTGCTTGACATCATGGGAAAATCAAAAGAAATCAGCCAAGACCTCAGAAAAACAATTGTAGACCTCCACAAGTCTTGTTCATCCTTGGGAGCAATTTCCAAATGCCTGAAGGTACCACGTTTATCTGTACAAACAATAGTACGCAAGTATTAACACCATGGGACCACGCAGCCGTCATACCGCTCAGGAAGGAGACGCGTTCTGTCTCCTAGAGATGAACGTACTTGTGTGAAAAGTGCAAATCAATCCCAGAACAACAGCAAAGGACCCTGTGGAGATGCTGGAGGAAACGGGTACTAAAGTATCTATATCCACAGTAAAACAAGTCCTATGTCGACATAACCTGAGCAAGGAAGAAGCCACTGTTCCAAAACCGCCATAAAAAAGCCAGACTACGGTTTGCAACTGCACATGGGGACAAAGATGGTACTTTTTGGAGAAATGTTCTCTGGTCTGATGAAACAGAAATATAACTTTTTGGCCATAAATGTTTGGAGGAAAAAGGGGGAGGCTTACAAGCCGAAGAACACCATCCCAACCGTGAAGCACGGGGGTGGCAGCATCATGTTGTGGTGGTGCTTTGCTGCAGGAGGGACGGGTGCGCTTCACAAAATAGATGGCATCATGAGGAGGGAAAATTATGTGGATTTATTGAAGCAACATCAAGACATCAGTCAGGAAGTTAAAGCTTGGTTGCAAATGGGTCTTCCAAATGGACAATGACCCCAAGCATACTTCCAAAGTTGTGGCAAAATGGCTTAAGGACAATTTAAAGTCATGGTATTGGAGTGTCCATCACAAATCCCTGACCTCAATCCTATAGAAACTTTGTGGGCAGAACTGAAAAAGTGTGTGCGTGCAAGGAGGCCTACAACCCTGACTTAGTTGCACCAGCTCTGTCAGGAGGAATGGGCCAAAATTCACCCAACTTATTGTGGGAAGCTTGTGGAAGGCTACCCGAAACGTTTGACCCAAGTTAAACAATTTAAAGGCAATGCTACCAAATACTAATTGAGTGTATGTAAACTTCAGACCCACTGGGAATGTGATGAAAGAAATAAAAGCTGAAATCATTCTCTCTACTATTATTCTGATATTTCACATTCTTAAAATAAAGTGGTGATCCTAACTGACCTAAGACAGGGCATTTTTACTAGGATTAAATGTCAGGAATTGTAAAAAACGGAGTTTAAATGTATTTGGCTAAGGTGTATGTAAACTTCCGACTTAAACTGTATGTATACATTTATTTTGCAACGCTCGCGCACATAATGTGAGTGGTGAGGTCATCATGTAAGATCTCCTCAGCAAAAATGTGTTGATGACAGAAATTAATTCGGACTGTTATGAGGAATTATATACTGGCTATGGGGTCTCAAAATGGACAAACGGTACAATTTTTTTTTTTCATTTTTCAAGCGAAAGTCTATTAAGGGAGTATGCGAGCACACTTGTTTGGTTCGCCTAGCTGATTTCGGCTAGACACCAGCCGAACTGAAGCATACTGTGTGTTTATCGAGTTGTTAGTAATTGTTTGTACTGCCTGCTGGTTCTGAGGCGTGTATGCATATTTCCGTGGTAGCTCCACTCCGAATGGCTGTTTTTACAGTGTGGGTGAGTGATGCCACAAGGCCTGGGAGGGAGGAAATTACTAAACAGAGGCAAAAGGGTCCATTCTCTAAAAGAAAGCAGAAATGCTCAATCGCTGCAAGCAGTATTACAGGGAGTTCAAGTTACAGCCACATCCCACAATATTCAGCTCTGGAGTGTCTGGAGCTATGGCAACAATAGCCATGGGAATAGGTGCGCTTTCAGTGAGTGTCTGAGTTGGTGATGGTTGGTGCCATGTCTTGTCTAGAGACACATCAAATCATATGTATTTATAAAGCTCTTTTCAAATCTGCAGATGTCAGAAAGTGCTTATACAGAAACCCAGCAATGCAGATGTACAGTAGAAGCACGGTGGCTAGGGAAAACTCCCTAGAAAGGAAGGAACTTAGGAAGAAACATAGAGAGGAACCAGGCTCTGAGCGGTGGCCAGGGGGGAGATTATAAGAGTACCTGGCCATTAAGGCCAGATCGTTCTTCAAGATGTTCAAACGTTCATAGATGACCAGCAGGGTCAAATAATGATCAGTGGTTGTAGAGGGTGCAACAGATCAGGAGTAAATGTCAGTTGGATTTTCGTAGCCGAGCATTCAGAGGTCGAGAGAGAGAGAGCCAAAGGAACTGAATAATATTAAGAAATGCTACAAAAGGAAGGAAAGTAGTGTGGAAACCTACCAAAAATCAATTAAGCAACAACAAATTCAATCCCTTTTAGACAACGTCCTGGACAACTTGGCAGTAGAAAACCTAAACGGTATATTTTACCTCTCAGCTACCCTATCAAATCTTAATTTCAAGCAGAAAACCTAAGAAAATGAACAACAATGACAAATGGTTTGATGAAGAATGCTAATACCTAAGAAAGAAATTGAGAAACCTATTGTCACGTCCTGACCATAGTTCTTATGTGTTTTGCTTGTTTTAGTGTTGGTCAGGACGTGAGCTGGGTGGGCATTCTATGTTGTGTGTCTAGTTTGTCTGTTTCTGTGTTCGGCCTAATATGGTTCTCAATCAGAGGCAGCTGTCAATCGTTGTCCCTGATTGAGAATCATATATAGGTGGCTTGTTTTGTGTTGGGGTTTTGTGGGTGGTTGTTTCCTGTGTCAGTGTTTGTGCCACACGGGACTGTTACGGTTAGTTATTTTTGTTATTTTGTATAGTGTATTGCTGCACATTGGTCCTCCGATCCTTCTCGCCTCTCCTCGTCCGAGCAGGTCAGAGTCGGCCGTCTGCCCAGCGCCACCTGCACTGCTCGTCTGCCCAGCGCCGTCTGAGCTGCCTGCCTGCCCAGCATGCTAGAATGCTATTTGGCCCTAAACAGAGAGTAAACCTGACCACTGTGACTGACCCAAACTTAAGGAACGCTTTGACTATGTACAGACTCAGTGAGCATAGACTTGCTATTGAGAAAGGCCTCCGTAGGCAGACCTGGCTCTGAAGAGAAGACAGGTTATGTGCACACTGTCCACAAAATGAGGTGGAAACTGAGCTGCACTTCCTAACCTCCTGCCAAATATATGACCATATTAGAGTCACATATTTCCCTCAGACTACACAGACCCACAAAGAATTTGAAAACAACAAACCGATTTTGATGAACTCCCATATCTATTGGGTGAAATACCACAGTGTGCTATCACAGCAGCAAGATTTGAGACCTGCTGCCACAAGAAAAGGGCAACCAGTGAAGAACAAACACCATTGTAAATACAATCCATATTTTTGCTATTTATTTGCCCTTTTGTACTTTACCTATTTGCACATAATATGACATTTGGAATGTCTTTTATTATTTTGTAACTTCTGTGAGTGTAATGTTTGCTTAAAGTTTTTATTTATTTATTTAACTTTCAATAAAGCCCTTAAATTGAGGTAGAGAGAGAGACAGATAGATGGGGGGGACACTGTGACCCTGTCCAACGATACCCCCGGACAGGGCCAACCAGGCAGGATATAACCCCACCCACTTTGCCAAAGCACAGCCCCTACACCAAGAGGTCGAGAGTGAGGGAGGGAGATAGACGGGTCGGGGGACACTGTGGCCCCGTCCAACGATACCCTAGAAGGCCATCATCCGGAGTCGCCTCTTCACTGTTGATGTTGAGACTAGTGTTTTGCGGGTACTATTTAATGAAGCTGCCAGTTGAGGACCTGTGAGGCGTATGTTTCTCAAACTAGACACTACAATGTACTTGTCCTCTTGCTCAGTTGTGCACCGGGGCCTCCCACTCCTCTTTCTATTCTGGTTAGAGCCAGTGTGCGCTGTTCTGTGAAGGGAGTAGTACACAGCGTTGTAAGAGATCTTCAGTTTGTTGGCAATTTCTCGCATGGAATAGCCTTCATTTCTCAGAACAAGAATAGACTGACAAGTTTGTTTCTGGACATTTTGAGCCTGTAATCAAACCCACAAATGCTGATGCTCCAGATACTCAACTAGTCTAAAGAAGGCCAGTTTTATTGCTTCTTTAATCAGAACAACAGTCTTCAGCTGTGTTAACATAATTGCAAAAGGGTTTTCTAATGATCAATTAGCCTTTTAAAATGATAAACTTGGATTAGCTAACACAACTTGCCATTGGAACACAGGAATGATGGTTGCTAATAATGGGCCTCTGTACGCCTAATGTAGATATTCCATTTAAGATCAATAGTTTCCAGCTACAATAGTTATTTACAACATTAACAATGTCTACACTCTACTTCTGATCAATATGATGTTATTTTAATGGACAAAAAGTTTCATTTCTTTCAAAAACAAGGACATTTCTAAGTGACCCCAAACTTTTTCCAATTAGAATGTGGTGATTGACGGTGTCAAAGGTTTAGGACAGACGCAGAGCCTTGGTCTGACGTCATTAAAAGGTAATTTACCACTTTCACGAGTGCCGTCTCAGAGCTATGATGCGGTCTAAAACCAGACTGGAGCGTTTCGTATACATTATTTGTCTTCAGGAAGGCAGTGAGTTCTGCGCAACAGCTTTTTTTTTCTTTCTTAATTGGAGAGGAATGGGAGATTCCTCGATACAGGCCGATAGTTTTTAACATTTTCTGGGTCAAGGTTTGGCTTTTTCAAGAGAGGCTTTATTACTGCGACTTTTATTGAGTTTGGTACACACCCGGTGGATAGGGAGCCATTTATTATGTTCAACATAGGAGGGCCAAGCACAGGAAGCAGCTCTTTCAGTAGTTTAGTTGGAATAGGGTCTAGTAGGCAGCTGGAAGGTTTAGAGGCCATGACTATTTTTGTGAATGTTTCGAGAGGATACAGGATTAATAACCTTGAATGTCTCCATTTATCTTAGGTGCTGGCAGTTCTGTTTAGACTCAGGACAACTACGTTTTGGAGAAATACACAGATTCAAGGAAGAGTCCGTAATTTGCTTTCTGATGGTCATGATCTTTTCGTCTAAGAAGTTCAGGAATCCATCGCTGCTGAATTGAAGGCCATCCTCTCTTGGGGAATACTGCAATTTTGGATTGTTTGTATTCTCCTCAATCAGGTTGGAAAAGTAGGCTGATCGAGCAGCCGCAGGGGCTCTTCGATATTGTATGGTACTGTCTTTCCAAGCTAGTCAGAAGACTTCCGGTTTGGTGGAGCGCCATATCCGTTCCAGTTTTCTGGAAGCTTGCTTCAGGGCTCGGGTATTTTCTGTCTACTGCCTTTTTGTTTATGTTCTTGAGGCCCTGGTGATAGGACTTTTGACCTTGGTGATAATGTAGCCTAACCTCTGCCTCATTTCCCTTTTACCGCTATGACTTGGTTGAACAGTTGAGCTTCATGCATGTCTGGAGTGTTACTGTATGTTAAGAGATTGCGTTTGCAAGGTACATACGCCTATAGAAAGATAACATACTAAGCTAAAGCTTGTTACAAGTTAAAAAAGGTATTGTCAATAAAGCAACATCCATGACTTAAATCTGTGGGGTGCAAAACCAGTGTCAGCTGCTGTTCTCATCTGCCTAGCACATTAGTGTCACTGATTGCTCTGACTGCATGCAACTGGCTTCCCAGCGCTAAGAAAGAAGGAACTAAAACCAACACACTCAGAGGCCAATGTATCTGAAATTACCCATCCTTGACCCAGATGGCAAAGTCACTGATCTCATCCTCTTTATACACACACTGTAACAACTCTCTTTCCCTCTCCAGGTGTATCTGCTGAGATCTGCAGGGTGACGGGGGGAGTGTTGGGGATCCACTGGAGCAGCGTGGTCGATTTAGGCTGGCGACCCCTGGCCGTGGGGAGGGGCAGCGCCAGCTGCTGGGAATCCTGCTGCGTTGAGCCAGCCTGCAGCGCCGTCTGGAGCCTGGGGGGGCACTGTGTGCTGCTGAACTGCTCCAACAGAGGAGTCTGTGAAGTCGCATCTCTCCCCCAGCCCCACGTTGAGTCCCTAGGGCTCCTGCAGCTATTTTCAAAGGGCACCACCACAGCTCGGAGGAGAAGGCTAAGGCGGGAACAAACAGGAAAGGGAAGTGAGGCCGTAAGCCAGAAACATGGGTCGGACCACCAACGTTCTAGCGCTGTGAGTCAATGGAAAGTTACTGTTCTGTAGTTGAGTCGTAAATGACTGTTTACCTCCGTGCTTCCTTCCAGGATCACTGGGACAGAGTAGATGAATACAAATACTAAATACCTTCATATACATTTCTACATGCATGACAACCTTATTTCCCTGACTTATGTGTTATTGTATATCATGCAATCTCTTAACTGCAGTGGTTCACGTCGTGAAGGCTATTGAAGACTGTACAATGTAGCCAATGTCTTTAGTCATCTTTCCATTCTCATCTGAAGTACATCCATATCTTGGCAGGGAGTTTCCAAGGATGCAGAGCGTCCGGCTCCATCAGTCGGCGGCACCGGCGGAGTAGCTTTCCCTCAAACATCTGATAAGAATCACAGCCGGCTAACTAATGGAAGTGGAGAAGCGCCATCACCCTCACAGCAGAACTCTAAATCAGAGGACACCATAGACCCAGCGTCTTCCAACAGCAGCTCTGTGCTTCCCGCTACTGCGCCTACAATCACTACATCACCAACCCAGGCTGGTAAGGCAATGGACACTAAACGCTGACTTAGTATCCCTCAAAACCCACCCTCGACAACTTTTGGGTTAATAACATGCTAATAACAACATTGGATGTGTTGAGGTATGTATTCATGGCAGGTAAAGCATGTAGCTCTAAACATCTACTCCCGCTCAAAAACGGGCACCTACTGCAGATCTCTATCTACTTAACTGCTGTTTCAGTTGCTCCGTCCTCCATTTTAGTCCATGTAATGCCTCTGGTTTCCATGACAGTCCGGGAATTGGTGGTGTCGGCAGGCGAGAGTGTGGAGGTCACGCTGCCGCGCAACGAGGTCGAACTCAATGCCTTTGTGGTGCCAGAGCCCCAGCCAGGTACTACTACTCAACCTACCTGCATTATCACTTTGTTTTACTGTATCATACACCTGTATTATACACACCCTCTGTAGTCCACATCTCACCCCGAATTCTACATACGCTTATCTGTTTAAGTTGGCATGACGATGACAAAGGAGAGCGCTACTGCAGAGAACAGCCGGGTACTAAGGATAGCTCTGTATCCCTGCATGTCATTCCTCGTCGCTTACATCCTCGGCTTTGACTCGCCTCTTTCTTTCTCACTTCTCGAAAGGGACCGACTATGCACTTGACTGGCTCTTGAGAACTCATCCCAAAGACTACAGTGGAGAGATGGAGGGGAAACACAGCAAGACACTCAAACTCAGCAAGGTACAGCTCTTTGAATTAGTTCAACCGTTCTTATCTCTCTCTCTCTCTGTTCAAACACAGGCTAACTGAGATTGAATGTATGACTAGAGACATTTATACAGTACTGTAGTACAATGAGAAACAATTCCTATAGTATTCGCTCTAATTCAACCTTTCTCTGGCTCTTGTTCCTGTGTTCAGCTGACGGTGGGATTGTATGAGTTTGAGGTGACAGTGGACAGTGACGGAGCACACGGAGAGGGCTTTGTCAACGTAACAGTCAAACCAGGTGGGGGTTAAACTAACATGACTCGTATTGACTGTGTTTGATATGCTCATTAGTAGGAACATGTGTAATCTGTAACATATTAAAGGGCACCTCCCCTGACTCTCCCATTAATGGGCTTATACTGAAATGTCGACAATGACTCATACCTGGGTCATGTTCATTCTCACCAAATGGAAGATAACAGACTGAAACAGGGATGGATTACCTGGAGTTGTCCAATAAGAAATGCTCATTTTAGTTTTCCATTGCAAAAATATTTTGCCTCGCGTTCGCTAATGAACACAACCCAGCTGTACCATTCAGCCAATTAGCTAACCTCTTCCACTTCACAGAGCCACGGGTAAACACGCTCCCCGTCGCTGTGGTTTCCCCAAAGTTCCAGGAGATATCCTTGCCAACCAGCTCCACCGTGATCGACGGCAGCCGTGAGTGCACCTGGCTTTTTGGTCTCAATCAAATCATATAAACTAGAATTGCACCATCTGTTGATGATGTCGAAAGGGGTTTTATGTTGCATCTTGTCTAGTTGTTTCCTGACAAAAAAAGACAGAATTGGTCAAGGGTGTCTTTATTTAGATTATAGCTCTACTAGCGTACATTGAAATTATAGCTTGACAATTTTAGGTCAAGAACCGGTATTTGCCCTAGAATACTAATGTTGATCTTCAGCTTGGTGCAAAGGTCCTCCAAACAACACCCTGGGCAGTTTTTACATTATCACCTTACATAAAACAATGGAAGACAAACTGTAGTAGTCAGGGTTGAGACAGGGGCAAAAATATAGGCAGGGTGGCCTATACATTTAACCAGTTATTTTCCCCTCTTATTCATGTCCTGTCTTCCTCCTTTCGCTGTGTGCGGCCCCTCAGAGAGCACAGACGATGACAAGGTGGTGGCGTGGCACTGGGAGGAGGTGAAGGGCCCGCTGAGGGAGGAGAAGGTCTCTGCAGACACCCAAATCCTCACCCTCACCGGCCTTGTCCCAGGGAACTACACATTCAGGCACTGTTACTTTGTCTTCTCAATGGGCATGCATCATCTTGTATATTCTCTACATATTGCTTTATATTCCTTGAGGTACTTCTTTCTAGTTTTTTCCCTATGGGCATGATCTACCTTGTATTCCCCTTCTATCTCTTACTTCAGATGTTTGCGTCATACCATTTCACATGCATTCGCCCATGCCCCTCACCCACTCTCCCCATTTCAGCTGTAGGTGAAGGCTACTGTGGGTCTTAGAAGCAAGGAGGACGTTAGACAAATTCCTATCTGTCATAAACCGGACCTTCCTGCACGATACTCAGATTAGCATCTCAGATATACACGTGCCTAGCAGAGTACCAAGTAGTTAGAGGTTAGGGGTTGGTTTCGAATTAAGCGTATGTTCAATCAAAGCCGTCCTCCCCCATCCTTCAATATCACACCTTTTACTTCACCTTCAAACAAATGAGTTGGTGTGTTTTTGAGTTTGTAGTTTTTATCTGTCCCCTATTTTCTCCCCTTTTAGTCTGACTGTTACGGACTCGGACGGGGCCCAGAGCTCCACCCAGGCCACGCTGTCGGTCAACAAGGCCGTGGACTACCGGCCGGTGGCCAACGCCGGGCCCAACCAGGTCATCACGCTACCGCGCAACGCTGTCACACTGCATGGCAACCAGAGCGCGGACGACCACGAGCCGCTGGCCTACGAGTGGTCGCTCAGCCCCGAGAGCAAGGGCAAGGTGGTGGAGATGCAGGTGAGAGAGGCGCACCAGGGGGAGCTTCAGTTTGTCAGAGACCATGCACAGGTCTGTCTTAGCAATCGAGGGGATTCGGTCTTTTTTATTATTCTTTATTTGAATTTGATTTTCATGATAGCCTTATCAAATTGTTGTTTGAAGGTGGAAATTCAATGTTTCGGGACACACAAAATAAATAAGGGAAATTCTTCTCTCCCATCTTGATAGTATTCTCTTCGTTCTATAGGGCGTTCGGACTCCCGCTCTGCAGCTGTCTGCCATGCAGGAAGGAGACTACACCTTCCAGCTCACTGTCACAGACACAGCTGGACAACAGGACACGGCACAGGTCACTGTTATCGTCCAGCCAGGTAAGCCAGCAGCATATAGATAATGTGTATCTATGGCTAATGTCAACACCAATGCTATTGTGTCACTTATCTGATTGTGAGTTGGCTTAACCCTGTTGAGGCTTACATTGGGGATAGCATCAAGAGAAATGAATGGAAAGTGCTGTTACCTCCCTTCTGTGATCTTGCAGTTGCGTGAATATCATGCCTGATTCACATGAAATAAACCACACATATTTTCTCTAATTCTTTGCTGTTATATAACATATCTGAATGGATGTTGGTTTAACCTTGATGAAACATACATCGAGAATAGAGACAGGCAAAACTAGCACGATTCTGTAGGTGAAAATACAGTTATATGTGGATATTGTCCTCCTAGCCTGTCACCAAAATCTATGTTCTCCTGAGCCTGCTTGTGTTCCATCCTCCTCAGAGAACAATAAGCCCCCAGTAGCAGACGCCGGTCCAGAGAAGGAGCTGACCCTACCTGTGGACCGCACCACTCTGGACGGCAGCAAGAGCACGGACGACCAGAATATCGCCACCTACCACTGGAAACAGAGCAAGTCAGTATTCACAGGCAGGCAGACAGGAAGGCAGACAGACAGACAGATCCAACATGCACATAGACGCACACGCACTCATCTACATGCATGCTCACTTTCGCTCACATACACACTCACATACATACGCACACACTCCCAAATAAACACACAGCACCCTTTGGCAAATTACACACTCGCTGTTCTCTGTGTATGAGAGTGACACTTAGTTCAACTCCCAGAGGCAATATGATGAGTGGAGAAGACTCTTTGGAGCACTCTTCTATTCCATCTCTCATGTTATATGGCCCATTTCAGCGCTATGTGCTGACAGCGGATAGTGGAACTGCTGTTTCTCCACCTGTCTGACTCTGTGATTGTCTGTCTGTCTTGTCTTGTCTTGTCTTGTCTTGTCTTGTCTTGTCTGTCTGTCTGTCTGTCTGTCTGTCTGTCTGTCTCTGTCTGTCTGTCTGTCTGTCTGTCTGTCTGTCTGTCTCTCTCTCTCTCTCTCTCAGGGGTCCGGACGGAGTGAAGATCGAGAACGCCGATGGCGCCGTTGCCACGGTGACAGGGCTGCAGGTGGGCGAGTACGAGTTCAGTCTGACCGTGACGGACGAGAGGAAGCTGGCGAGCACCGACACGGTCACGGTCATTGTCCGAGAGGGTAATTTTCCTGTGTGTGTGTTTTTGTTTAAATTCTCTTTCCTGATTTCGTAAGAGTAGGTTTTTCCTTAACCTCTGATTTTATTTCTGGGTGCTGAGATTAGTTTTTACCAGACGAACACAGTTATTGTTTGAGTTTGCAAGAAAGGCATTTCACTGTACTTGTGACATTAAAAACTTGAAACTTGATTTAATATAGAATTGCCGACAAAGAAATGTGTCAGAGATGGAACTCTCTGAAGCTTTCAGAAACAGGCTAGACGAGGTCTCACACGAGACGCACTCAACTATTCAAAACCCTTTGAAGTATAACTGAAGCATAACTCACACACCTATATTATTACCAGGTGCATGGAGAGAAACAGCATACTGAGTATTTCAGAATACTCTTTGGCATGGCAATGTCCTTTAAATGTGTCTTGTCTTCTCTTTACCAGAGTTAGACCAACCCCCAGTAGCCCATGTCCAGTCCAGCCCGGCCATCTCTCTGCCCCTGCGGACTGCAGCCCTGGACGGCTCCCACTCCACAGATGACAAGGGTGGAGTCGGCTACTTGTGGACCCGTGACGACAGTAGTCCTGCAGCAGGGGTGAGAGAGAGCACTCCGTGGTACTATAACGGATAACAGAAATATTTACAGAAAATATTATTAAGTGTTAGGGAAGCTATGGCAAACATACAATATAGTAAGTAAACAGAAAATGTACAATATAGCATACATTTCCCTCTTCATGTTGTATTAGGTAAAAACATTCTGACCAAATGCAATCTGCTCTTGCATTTCTCATGATAAACATTCTACTTAATAATATTTGCATACAAATGACCTACTACTGGAAATATTTTGAACAAGTATGTGTTCTGGTCAGACCAGTTTTTCCACTTTTCTTTTTGCAGTAGTGTAGGCCATTGCATGCAGCTCGAAAATACAACATTCTGCAATTATAACATAATTCAATGTCTTCAATGTCTTTGAATTAAGAAATGTGTCATCAACATAAGACAAAATATCTTTGTAATTGATCAAATACAAATCAAATGCATCTTGTCTGAAGAGTCGTGTTGTCTTTGTCCCCCAGGACGTACTGAACAACTCTGACCACCAGGCGGTGCTGTTTCTCACTAACCTGGTGGAGGGAAAGTACAGCTTCACTCTGACTGTGACAGACAGCAAGGGCCAGAGCAGCTCAGACAGAGGGACTGTAGAGGTCAAACCGGGTCAGTGGGCTCCTTATGGACTACAAACACAGCCCCAAAATCAACCCCTCGACACTTGGTCTGAAAGAATAAAATAGATGTGGCTATAGCTACAGCTAGCTTTTTGATACACTAGGGTTATTTTCCATTATATTCCTCCCACCCTATCCATTCAGATCTATGGGAAGTAGGAGAAATACTATATGGATAACACACACAAGCACAGCAGAACTATCAGCACTATCATTATCCCAATGTCTTCTTCTCCTCTCCCTCACTCTGTTCTCCACCCTCTCTCTCCTGTCAGACATGTGGCAGCGTGACCTGGTGGAGCTGGTGCTGGAGGTGTCTGTGTCCCAGGTGTCCCACCGCCAGAGAGACATGCTGCTCAGACAGGTGGGCGTGCTGCTGGGCGTGCTCGACAGTGACATCACCGTACGGGAAGTCAGCGCCTTCAACGAGCACAGGTCAGCTCCTTTCCTCTATGTTTCGGTCTCTTCGTTTCAACTCACTCAACTTTATTGGCACAGTAAGTTACTTCGTTGCAATGTAAGTGCAAGAACACAGGAATTCACTCTTTCTCTGACATACTCTTTCTTGTACACGTTTTAGCATGTGTTGTTTTGAACAATGTGTAACTTAAATGTAAAAAATTGCCACGCTTACAATGTGTAACTTTGTTACCACCCTTACAGGGTGTGGACATGAGAGATTCTTTGTTACAAAACTAAGATGCAATGGTTATAATTACTAAGAATGATTCATAATTAGGCTGGTTGAGGGAATCTATTCATTTCTTCCCATCTCCATTCCTCTCCTCTCAGTACTCGGCTGGTGTTCTTGGTGTCTGGGGGTCCGGGTCGCCCCCCACTGTCCGGTCACAGTGTGGCTCTGGGGCTGCGCAACAAGCTACGCAAACAGAAGAACGACTTCCTCATCTTCAAGGCACGGCGGGTGGACACTGTCAGTGAGTATCCAGACACGTGACAAGAGAAAAGCATGACATGGATGGAGATATGTATTAGGACTAATGAATTGAGACTTAGTTAATTTACATGACAAGCACTTATTGAGAGTTTGCTGTGAGATTAAACATGCTATATGAATGAAATATATATTTTTTTATATTGTTTTTACATTTGTTATATTTAAAGTATGGGCAATTTAGTTTAGTATTTTGACTTGCCCTTACCTCTTTTTTAACTTACAACTTCAAGTTTGGCTTAATATATTTGTTTTATTAATCTCCAGGTTAGATAGACGAGTCTTAAAAGACAGTTAGGATAGGTTTGTCGTCTTTGACCAAGAAGATGTCAAGAACACTCTAGAAAACCTGTGGCCTGACGGAATTCAAAGTTCACGTCTCTTAACGTCTCTCTCCCCCTGCAGTCTGCCAGCTGAACTGCTCCAGTCACGGGGATTGCGACTCATTCACGCGGACCTGTGTCTGCCACTCCTTCTGGATGGAGAATTTCATCAAAGGACAGCTGTGGGACCAAGAGAGCAACTGTGGTGAGGAGCGGAGTGGACACTGGTGAAATTTAAGATTATGACATTATACATTAGGACACTGTGAAGACTCATGTGACTGCATGAATTTACTTCTGAGTATGATACACAGTGGAAAGCGACGTCATGGAAATATCAAGTGCTGAATTCGCGCTTTCTCATTCTGACAACCTGCGACTTATGTTGACCCTCTCTCTTTCAGAATGGAGTGTGCTGTATGTGACCATAGCATCCTTCATGATTGTGGTTGCCGTCGCGACCGTTGTCTGGGGAATGGTGTGTTGTTGCCGCGGGTAAGAGTGCCACTAACGTTTGAGTTTGACATTTTGTACATTAACATTATGTTGCTTAGTTTACATTGCATGGCGTGCTACTCTGTTTTAAATACATGCTTGTTGTCCATCCAGTAATGTGGAATAAGCAGACTGACAGGACTGTGTGTTTTGAACAGGCGTAAGGGTAAAATGCGCCACAAGAGCAAAAGCCGCTATAAGATGCTTAATGGCGAAGAGCAGGATGGCCTGGAGCTACACCCACCCCGAGCTGGTAACACACTTACCTACCCTCTGTGCCTTATTATCTTAGAATATATTGAAAACAGCAAATTCCTATTCCTTTCCCTTTCTCCCCCACCAGGCCGAATGAAGCCGGCCCCCGCCCCCTCGTCCTCAGCCCTCATGCGCTCTGACTCGGACTTGGACAGTGACGACGGCCAGGGAGGCGTCCCATGGACAGACAGGGAACGAGGACACCTCCTCCGACCTCACAACGGCACCCTGGAAAACGGCCAGGGCCCCACCAGGAGCAAAAAGCAAAGAGAGGAGCTGCTATAGCAACAGAGAGGGTGGTGGAACACCCCTCCCCACCCCTAAACCCTCCCCACCCACTCTCTTTCGCTCTTCTCCACCACACAAACCGTACACCTCTCCACCCATAGGACACTCAAGACATATGGGTCCTGGAGAATGAGAGAGAACCCTATTGGGCACGGGGTCAAGCCTCCCACCCACACACCCCCGTATTTAAACTTCCCTGCGCCCACACTGAGCCAAGATTAAGGAAATTAGGTTTAACCTTTGAGAAGGACAGACCATTTAAAGGAAAAATGTGTGTGTGTGTGTGGAGGGGGGGGGGGGGGGGGTTGATAGGGGAACGAATGGTCAGAATGTCAAGTTGAGTGCTGAGAATGTACCCCTCCAGGAGAAAACGGAAGACTGCTAGTGAAGACTAGCCTGCATGTTCCTACTCTACTCTGACAGATTACAATATGGTTGACAAGTGACTTGTCTCGATGAAAACAAATCTAGATATCTGTCCATGAGAGCACAGTTGCAGTTGTGGTATGTATTAATGTTTGAATGGTGGTTAGGTCTGCATGAATTATCCATGTTGTGTGTGCCTGAATGTGTCTAAAAATCGAAATATGTGCGCTTTTGGTAATTGTGCCAAAACGTCGTTTCAGAAAAGCGTTGTGTGTTTGACACTTAACCAGCATTGAGAGTCGAAACTGCTTTTGTTTCTGTCAGCCATGCCGGTCAGAGTCAGAGGATCCTGGGAAATGCTGTTTTTCGAGAGCCATGCCTCATACTGTAGGAACTCACTGGATGACACACTGGACTACACAACATTGACGCCTCCACCCCTATTACTGTGTCCCTGGGAGATGAGGATGAAGACACCAATGACACATGGGGAAGAAAGGGGCAATGCTTCCTACTCACCTCAGATACTAACGACTGTTCGAACCTGGAAGACCACTTAACGTCTGTTTTTTAATATTTATTTTGGCCGACCATTTTGATCCTGACACACTTTTTCACGCTCACCGTGGCTATGTCTGTCTGCATCTCCACTGCTCTCACAGGCTGCTAACTGAACAAGTGCTGATCTACACATATTGCATCAGATTAGCAATTCATTCAGTTCAGCCGTAGATACAGAGCGGTGGGATTCTCCATTGCCCGACATGTACCTCCTCCAAACTTGAGTGGTGTTGTCACTTTGCATGAAGATTACTGTGAACCTGACCCTTCAGTCTGACTTTAGAGATACTTTTTAGGTTGTTGAATGTTTAAGAGGAAAGCCCCCGATCTAATCGGAGGAACTCTCTGTGAAATAAGCAATCTTTTTTTTTACCAAACCCTTCTCAGTGCAAAGTCATCTCATGCTATTCCTCCAATGCGCTAGTCGAGCACATTTTTATGAAAGATTGGCAGCATTCTGGGAGTCCACTGTGGCGGCAGAGAGGGCGCAGCCACAAAATTAAGGGATTCTGTGTTCATTTAATTGTTAAATAACAATCCTTTTAGTGAAGGATTCTCCTCACTATGTGAACAGACCTTATAAAACTGGATTATCTGTAAATTAAAATCAAATATGTTTTACGTAGTCCACCGTTTTTTTGTCAAGACTCCCAAAGTCTTTAAAGCTATGGCTAGTCTAAAACATCTGCAAAAATCTAAACAAATGCTGTTTATTCCAGTCTTAACAAGTCTTTAGCTCTCTGACCAAGGAGGGACCAACTGTGAACCATTGAGAAAACACTGTCATCTATTCTATTGCCACTTACAGATTTCACATTCTCTTTTATGGCTGACCATTACTGACTGTGGTTCCCTTTTAGTGCTTCATAACACTAAATGATGAGATGAAGCCATCTGAGATGTGGTCTCATTAATGTTATTCGGCCTGCTTGACATTGATCTCTCCATAGACTAGACAGGGTGCAGTTTGTACGTCTGTTTAATCATCACACCACTGAGTGTTGACCTAATGGCTTTCAACACATGAGATTGAGAGTTCGAGATTCTCTGGTACTTTTGTATGCTTTTTAGCCAGTAGTTCTGAAAGTTGCGCTCATGAGCCCAAAAAATGAAGAGTGAAAAAGACTTAGTAGTTGCCAAAGTTCCAGAGCATGCCTTTAAATCTAACTCCCATCAGAGATTTTGAGTGGGTGGGCTAACAACCAAATTGGTGCTTGAAAGTATCAATTCTACAGTCTCTGATCACTGTTATTTGGATGCAAGGTGATTTCTAGATCAGTCAGTCTGTCGCTAATACTTTTAAACACTGCCGTTGTTTCAGCTGGATTTGTGTGTCTTGTTGTCCCCTAACCTGAAACAGCTACACAACAGAGATGTGTTCAGATGAGAACTAGGGGGGGAACGCTGTGTTCAACTATTTGATTTGACTTGTTTAGATTTAAGAGACTACTTGCAACCAATGATGTTTATTAACCCATTTATTGCAACCTATGAAACTACTAACACCAAGCAAATCAGTTCAGTGATGGCTGTCATTCACTCATGTGACTGGCTGTGATACTGATCAAATATATTTACTGGTTGTTATGTCAGCCTAAGGTGAAAAGGGCAGTGGGGATCTATATGCTGGTGTCTGGGTTTGAACCTGGGTTCAACAAGACTGTTGGCCAATAAAAAAAACATTTGAAAATGAAGCTGATTATCTTGATGCCTTCTGAGCTTAGACCCGACCTCTTCAAGTTAAAGGTTGGGCGTCACACTGCAGGCCTCCTCCACATTGACCGGTGATCGGCTGCATCAATTGACTAAATCCCGGTCAATGCACCAATGTGACTATCTAGGTTTGAACTCTGTCTGTACACCACAAGACTGTTAGCCCACTGATATAAAGCCTAGACATTGCTTTGGGCCGCGGAGCTAACGCAAGCATTTAGGTCTCACTAGTAAGATCCCTCATCATGCCAGTGTGGTTTACTGAACCACCTCCATTACATAGGTAGTCAAAACTGGCCCAAAATTGTGCTGACTGTTGAATTGTGGTGAGGCTGAGGGGTAGTGAGTATAGAAGTCACATCAGTAGGCCTACCCTACTACCAGATGCTGATATATCTGGAGTGTAAGAGTGCGCTCAGCGCGTTCGTAAATTCAGGGTGTTGTCAGATTGTCCGTTGGTAAATTCAGACCGTACACTGGACGCTCTGGCGGAGGAGTAGGGTTGATCCGAGCGTTCTGACCAGAACGGCAGTCAAGCACCCAAGCTAACTGGCTAAAATAATGTTGGTTAGCTACTTCCAGACACTCGCCCTAGCAGAGCTGATTAGGCTATTTTCATGTTATCCAGAGCTTTGGTGACTGTAACTGTGCTGCTGTCAACAATTGTATTATGCTTTTTTGCCGACGTTTACTGACACCGGCCATATTCAACGAGTGTTGAGCGTTTGTACATTCATCAGTTATTCTGCCCTCTGGCACACTCCGACGAGTGTTCTTTATCGGAGTAGATAGCCAGAACGAATTTACGAACGCACCCACAGTATGACGTTGTAAGCAATTTATAACAGTGATGGGGCCATGCTGTGTTTCGAACAATGACATATAAATTGCAATTGAGACCAGAGAGTGGGATGACATTTTTATTTCAGAAGATGAGGAATAATGTTTTTGTGTTCTATTTCACGTATCTGCACACTCTCTTCTCCTTATAAGGGAAAGGAATTGTTGCGCGAATAAGAACGGAAACTCCGCGCGGTTACAGCCCTAGCGTCCATAATCATTCCACAGAGTTTCTAAACCCAGAGGCGCAACATCGAGTGACTTTCGGGAACGGTTGCGTTACAGACCAAACAGAGCAGGTCGGGGTTTAGGGTTTGAGAAGTCAATGAGAGAAGGGAACAATTCTTCCTTAGTTGTTAATTTTCTCGAAATCTAAAAGCACAACTTAGATTCGAGCCAATGTCTTAAGTAGCTGAACATGTTATTACTCCAACCGTTTGAAAGTGTCAAACTGACACGTTTTAATTTTCGTAAAAAACTACTTTATATCGAAGGAGTGTCTTTGATTTGACGTCTTGCACGTGCGCAGTTTGACACGAGACGACCGTTAGACCCGATGACGTGTTTCTACGCATGAGCTTAGCTAGCCAACATCGCCATGACATCGCCTACAAGCGTGATCGGGGATTTCTATTGGAGAAGCAGTTTAAGCCCATCTTCATACTGTACTGTCTGTTTTATACTGGGAGAATAGGCAGAGCAGTAAGTCTGCTAGCTCCTACAGACAATTGACCGTGATTAAAGACCTAATCAGTGCTTGTCCAATTTAGCAGGTAAGGATGAGGTTTTGTTACTCTGTGGGCCTATGCTGCTTTATATTATTCCTCTGTAAATAGTTTTAGGTGCATAATAGTCCATGTCATAATGCGCTGCCGACCTCATTGCATGAAGGAATCGTTCAGAAATTATCGTTATGATTTAACATTATGATTGCTGGCTTGATGTGAAATTGTATTAGCTAGACATTATTCCATGATGCATTATTGGAATAGTGTTATGCATTTCAGTATGTTAAAACGACTCAACCCAAATGTGTAGTTATTTATTTTCGCAGACTAGTGTGCAACACTACAAGGGAGGGGTATGCATTAAAATACAGGAATGCCGAAAGACAGGGAGGGGATCGAGCTGACTAGCTAAATCGTTTAAGGTTGTTGCTAACCAACCCATACTCTTCCTGTCAAAACAGGGTGTTGTAAGTATACATTACGGAACCGTTTACGTTACCGTTTAAGAACCAAAGAGTAAAGCGAGAGTTTCTATTGGACAAATTCAGGTTTCAAATCCCGTTTCGTTCCGTTTGCTTCCTTTTAATTAAGGGTTTGCAACAGAATCTGCATAATGAATACGCCACAGCTAACGTTAGCTATTTCATTGTTTCCAGCTAGCTACCTAGCATAGGCTAACTATAGATTGCTACCTCGGCCGACTCCCAATCTCATTATCATCGGCTTGTGAAGATTAGCGGTGCTTCGTTAGCTAGCTAGCCATGATCGCTTGATGGAACATTGTCTAGTGTATGACTCTGGATACCGGTAGGCGCAAGACGCCGGCGTATATTTGCCATACATTTCTAGTTACTAAAGCAGAAAATACGTTTTTATTTTTTTATCCTTGACCAGAACACACCGCAGACAGACTGCGCCTAAGCTCCTTCTCCCTAGTATGTCTGAACGCACGTCTACCCCGAGTGTGTTGGAGAAATTGTGTAACATACTAAAATCCCTCGTTCACAGGGTCTGGTATCTATGCTGAAAAGTCAAATCATCATCATCATCAAATGTATTTATATAGCCCTTCTTACATCAGCTGATATCTCAAAGTGCTGTACAGAAACCCAGCCTAAAACCCCAAACAATGCAGGTGTAGAAGCGCGGTGGCTAGGAAAAACTCCCTAGAAAGGCCAAAACCTAGTGAAACAATGTGTTACTGCCAATGGTCCCTTGAATAAAAGAACGTGCTTGAAACCTGCAGTTTTAGAAAACCGAGATTTATTTTCCCTGGACAGGCTAGTTTCCAGGTGCTCATCACTTGGAGGACTTCCAACCGTCCGTAGCTGCAGTGCGCAATTAGGCAATTAGAAGATGTCTTCTCCCTACTTTCCATGTGCACTTTAAGCACTGTTTCCTAACTGTCCATATAAGCAACACAAGTTGACCCACCCTGCTTTAACAGCAGCAGGTCTAGGTTGAGTCATTGCACGGAAGTAAAATAAAAGTTGGACTCTGGGTCCACCAGCCCTTGAAGAGCCTATTTTACAAGCACAGGCCTAGCCCATACATTTAGGTCAAGGGTATGCACTGATAGCAAATTTGACAAGATCAGATTACTTTATTATGCCCATGGGGAAAGTTTGGTTGCGGTTCTGCATACATAACACATTCAAAGATGGTCAAATGATGTGCATTCGGAAAGTATTCAGACCCCTTGACTTTTTCCACATTTACATTACAGCATTCTAAAATTCATTAAATTGTGTTTTTCCTCAATCTACACACAATACCCCATAATGACAAAGCAGAAACAGGTTTTAGGAAATGTTTGCAAATGTATAAAATAAAATAAAGATATTTACATAAGTATTCAGAACCTTTACTCAGTACTTTGTTGAAGCGATTACAGCCATGCGTCTTCTTGGGTATGACGCTACAAGCTTGGCACACCTGTATTTGTGAACACCTATTTTCTCCCATTCTTCTCTGCAGATCCTCTCAAGATCTGTAAGGTTGGATGGGGAGCGTCGCTAAACAGCTATTTTCAGGTCTCCAGAAATGTTTTATCTGGTCCACAACATTCAGAGACTTGTCCCGAAGCCACTGAGTTGTCTTGACTGTGTGCTTAGGGTCGTTGTCCTGTTTGAAGCTGAACCTTCACCCCAGTCTGAGGTCCTGAGTGCTCTGGAGCAGGTTTTCATCAAGAATCTCTCTGTACTTTGCTCCGTTCATCTTTCCCTCGATCCTGACTAGTCTCCCAGTCCCTGCAGCTGAAAAACATCCCCACAGCATGATGCTGCCACCAACATGCTTCACCGTAGGGATGGTGCCAGGTTTCCTCCAGATGTGATGCTTGGCATTTAGGCCAAAGAGTTCAATCTTGGTTTCATCAGACCAGAGAATCCTGTTTCTTATGGTCTGAAAATATTTTGTGCTTTTTGGCATACTCCAAGTGGGCAGTCATGTGCCTTTTTACTGAGGAGTGGTTTCCATCTGGCCACTCTAGCAGAGATGGTTATCCTTCTGGAAGGTTCTCCCAGCTCCACAGAGGAATTCTAGAGCTCTGTCAGTGACCATCGGGTTCTTGGTCACTTCCCTGACCAAGGCCCCTCTCCGCAGATTGCTCAGTTTGGCCAGGCGGCCAGCTCTAGGAGGAGTATTGGTGGTTCCAAATTTCTTTCATTTAAGAATGATGGGAGGCCACTGTGTTCTTGGGGACTTCAGTTCAAGTTAAAAAATGTATACAGTATTTTTATTTTGGTACCCTTCCCCAAATCTGTACCTCGGCGCTCTACATGCACTGTCAACTGTGAGACCTTATATAGACAGGTGTGTGCCTTTCCAAATCATGTCCAATCAATTGAATTTACCACAGGTGGACTCCAATCAAGTTGTAGAAACATCTCAAGGAAGATCAATGGAAACAGGATGCACCTGAGCTCAATTTGTAGTCTCATAGCAAAGGGTCTGAGTACTTACACTACAGTTAAAAAGTTCGGTGTCACTTAGAAATTTCTGTGATTTTGAGAGAAAAGCATTTTTTTTTGTCCATTAAAATAACATGAAATTGATTAGAAATACAGTTTAGACACTTTTTTAATGGAATATCTACAGAGGCCTATTACCAGCAACCATCACTCCTGTGTTCCAATGGCATGTTGTGTTAGCTAATCCAAGTTTATAATTTTAAAAGGGTAATTGATCATTAGAAAACCTTTTTTTATTTTTTATTGTTAGCACAGCTGAAAACTGTTGTACTGATTTTAAATAAGCAATAAAATTGGCCTTTAGACTAGTTGAGTATCTGGCGCATCAGCATTTGTGGGTTTAATTTCAGGCTCAAAATGGCCAGAAACTGATGTTTTTCAGAAGAAAGTTCTTTGTTTCTAGCCATGTTTAACCTGTAATCAAACCCACAAATGCTGATGATCCAGATACTCAACTAGCCTAAAGAAGGCCAGTTGTATTGCTTCTTTAATCAGAACAACAGTTTCCAGCTGTGCTAACATAATTGAAAAAGGGTTTTCTAATGATCAATTAGTCTTTTAAAATGATAAACTTGGATTAGCTAACACAACTTGCCATTGGAAGACAGGAGTGATGATTGCTGATAATAGGACTCTGTACGCCTGTGTAGATATTCCATAAAAAATCTGCCATTTCCAGCTATAATAGTCATTTACAACATTAACAATGTCTACACTGTATTTCTGATCAATTTAATGTTATTTTAATGGACAAAAAAGTAGCTTTTTTTTCAAAAACACGGCCATTTCTAAGTGACCTTAAACTTTTGAACGGTAGTGTATATAAATAAGGTATTTCAGGTTTTATTTTTAAATGTGCAAACATTTCTAAAAACCTGTTTTCACTTTTTCATTATGGAGTATTGTGTGTAAATTGATGAGGGGGGAAAAACTATTTTAATCCATTTTAGAATAAGGCTGTAACATAACAAAAGGGGTCTGAATACTTTCCGAATGCACTGTATACAGTCAGTAAATACAGAAAGTGCAGTTCATGGGTGATCAATGATCATCTGTACACTATACAGAACAATGTATCTCTAACCAAATCAAGAGCCATTGATTTATTTGGTAGCGTTTTGCATACCCTGCCCTATGTCACAAGCAATGCTTTGCTCTGGGAAAGTGAATGGTGAGGGTATTATCCCAGGAGAATAGAGCGACATGGATCGTCATTAATGGGATGAAGACTGTGTTTCCTCTCAGCTGACAGTACCTGAGACAGTCACTCCGATGAACAGGGTATCCGGTTTCTATTACACAATGTCAGCCTATAGGGTGTGTCTGTGTGTGTCTGCACTCCTGCAAGGGCATTTCACAACAGTAGAGAAGCTCTAACAACACTTATCACTTCCCACTTTGTCAACACAGAGGACTGTTGTTGAGTATAGATTTAGCTGTGTTCAATTAGACCTGATGCATGTCTAGGCTATCTAGAGTACACTGAAGAAAAATATAAATGCAACATGTAAAGTGTTGGTCCCATGTTTCATGAGGTGAAATAAAAGATCCAAGAAATGTACGTACAAAAATCTGATTTCTCTCAAATGTTGTGCACACATTAGTTTACATCCCTGTTAGTGAACATGTTTCCTTTGCCAAGATAATCCATCCACCTGACAGGTGATAGATCAAGAAGCTGATTAAACCGCATGATCATTACACAGGTGCACCTTGTGCTGGGGACAATAAAAGGCGCAGTTTCCACGCAGTTTTGTCACACAACACAATGCCACAGATGTCTCAAGTTTTGAGGGAGTGTGCAATTGGCATACTGACTGTAGTAATGTCCACCAATACTGTTTTCCAGACAATTTAGTGTTCATTTCTCGACCATAAGCCGCCTCCAACGTCGTTTTAGATAATTTGGGAGTACGTCGACCGGCCTCACAATCTCAGACCATGTGTATGGAGCCGTGTGGGCGAGCTGTTTGTTGATTTCATCGTTGTGAACAGAGAGCCCCATGGGGGGGGTTATGGTATAAGCTACAGACAACAAACACAATTTAATTTGGATGCACAGAGATGGTGACGAGATCCTGAGGCCCATTGTCGTGCTATTCATCCACTGCCATCACCTCATGTTTCAGCATGATAATGCACAGCCTGTGTTGCAAGGATCTGTACAATTTCTGGAAGCTGAATATGTCCCACTTCCATGGCCTGCCTACTCACCAGACATGTCACCCATTGAGCATGTTTGGGATGCTCTGGATCGACGTGTACGATAGCATGTTCCAGTTCCCGCCAATATCCAGTAACTTCACACAGTCATTGAAGAAGAGTGGGTCAACAGGCCACAATCAACAGCCTGATCAATTCTATGCAAAGGAGATGTCGCACTGCATGAGGCAAATGGTGGTCACACCAGATACTTACTGGTTTTCTGATCCACGCCCCTACCTTTATTCTGATCCACGCCCCTACCTTTATTCTGATCCACGCCCCTACCTTTATTCTGATCCACGCCCCTACCTTTATTCTGATCCACGCCCCTACCTTTTTAAGGTATCTGTGACCCAACAGATGCATATCTGTTTTCCCAGTCGTGAAATCCATAGATTTAGGGCCTAATGAATTTATTTCAATTTACTGATTTCCTTTATATGAACTGTAACTCAGTCAAATCCAAAAATTGTTGCATGTTGCGCTTGATATTTTTTGTTCAGTGTAGTTATGAGTGGTTGCTTTGATGTAATCTGGCCCGGGTGAAGGTTGCATAATGGGAATGACAGGGAGGGAAGGCCAGTATTATTCCCTGCATACCTGTACTCAGGAGGTCTTGTCCCCCAACCCCATTCCAGTACTCATTCTTTAACCACTAGTTTGGTTAAAGTTAGAACTTGTCTTCCCCCTTTTGGTTGTTTTCTGTCCAGTTGTATCTATAGCCACGATCTCTGATTTAAAATAAAAAAAATTATAGACAATGTATGAGTAACGGAATGACAAAAGACAGACTAACATACCGAGACAAGTAGGCCTAATAATGCACAACTTTAAATGAAAAGCCGAAATGATTCAGACTTCTGCAGTCAAAACCACTTGCTGTCAACGACCGCTTGTGATACTTTTATAGTAAACAATCAGTGACCACTGAACCCATCAGCCGATGTGTCATCTGTCCCCAGGAATGGCGGCGTTGGCAAGTCTGGTGCAGCGGCTGGAGGTGGCTGTGGGTCGTTTGGAGGCGGCGTCAGGCGGTGGAGGTGGCGGTGGCTCTGCTGGAGGCTCTGCTGGAGGCTCTGGAGGTAACCGAGGATATTTCATATTGTAGCCCTTTTCACGGAAACACGGATGCGAGAAATCATGGAAAGACTGAGACTGAATTGCGAGTCCAGGTCCTAATAATGCTAAAGAAACTTCCACAGTACCAGTTGTCATCGTTTGTTTTGTCTTTGATAATGGAGGTAAAATTAAAACATGACTCACAAGCAGAACAAACATATCGTATAAACATTGGTATCTCTTCCTGTTGCCACCCATTCCTTGCAGTCGTGGCAGCTTACGTGGAGGCCTATGATGCCATCATCACGGGCTCTGTTGGCCAGTACATGACCCTCAGCCAGCAGATAGGGGGCGACGTCCAGAAGCATGTAAGTTGAATTGCACTAGAGGGAAAAGTTGGCTAGTAATGCTCCTCAGGTCTCATGTCATGCTTATTGGTGGATGTGAATGATTCAGTTAACCAAACCTGGACCTTTTCTCATCCCTTTCTGTCTCTCCCTCTCTCAGGCGGACATGATGAAGCAGGCGTTCTCATGTCAGAGACAGCTCCTTGTCACCGCCTCCTGCTCCCAGAAGCCCTCTGATGTGAGTTGGTTCACCCGTCAGCAATCACCTTGACCCTGGACATGACATAGTTTTCATTAGAATGTCATTATTTAGATAAACTCAACAGTGTATTTACTGTAATTGTCTCATTAATGGATATATTGGTATTGAATCAGCAGTGTAGCAATTGGGTCAACTGATTCCAATGGCATGGTTTTCCTACATTCTCTTGCCGCATATTATTCGAAGTAATTAATTGCACGTTATTCCACCCTGGTTGGTGATTAGATTTTGTCGTCAGGTGCAAATACACTCCTTTATTTGCATCTCTAGGATGTTATGATTTAAGTCATGGTTATTTTCCCTCTATAGGCATCCTTGACTGCTCTCCTGGCCCCCGTCTCAAAAGTGATCCAGCAGGTACAGACGTTCCGCGAGCAGAACCGCTCCTCGACCCTCTTCAACCACCTCTCGGCCGTCAGCGAAAGTGTGCCTGCCTTCGGCTGGGTCGCCATGGTGAGTGGAGAGCCTTGGCATTGTCACCAGTGTGTGTGTGTGTGTGATTTCCGGAAACAAGCACGTCTTTCATTCTGTAGAAGTCTGAGACGGTTGTTTGGCACTGAAATTGAAACCGTCCCATTAGTAACAGTGCATCAGTGTTGAAACTCTGGAATTCTGATTATCATTTTGAGTAATGAATATGAATGAGAACTGCTGCATTTTAGTCTGATCAATAATGAACAAAGTTAAACCTAGACTTTGGTATGCCAGTGGATGCAATGCATGCATCTAAAAACCATTGTAAGCCATCGCACGAGCTGTGTCCACACAGGCTGTTTGAAGAGCAATAAATCTCCTGTGACGTTCTTGCTCTTCCAGGCTCCTAAGCCAGGTCCCTATGTGAAGGAGATGCAGGATGCTGCCCAGTTCTACACCAACCGTGTGCTCAAGGACTACAAGGAGAAGTAAGGACCATCTGCTGTTTGTTGGCCTTTTAACCTTTTTCTGACTGCCAAGTGGGTGGCAGGTAGCTTAGCGGTTAAGAGCGTTGGACCAGTAGGTGAAGAATCTGTCGACGTGCCCTTGAGCAAGGCACTTAATCCTAATTGCGACCGTAAGTCACTCTGGATAAGAGCGTCTGCTAAATTAAAACCAAAACCCCAAAAAGTTCTGGTTTTAATCTCATAGTTGAATACTGTATATTTTCTTCATCCTTTTGGTCACCCTCCTGTTGTGCTAAGCTAAATTGCCTTGTGTCCTACTCCTCAGGGACCAGAAGCATGTGGACTGGGTTAAGGCCTACCTGTCTATCTGGACTGAGCTGCAGAACTACATCAAACAGCACCACACCACCGGACTGGCCTGGAGCAAGAGCGTGAGTCATTTTACCCTACTCTCGCTCTCTCTTTACTTCTCATGTCACTACAGGAGGGATACACGTTATCGGCTGCTCATAAACAACAGACTTAGTGCTGGGGGTAGGGAAATGTGACCCAAACCGTTACCATATGAGGGAAGTAATGACATGGGCGTGTTTAGGAAGGCAGAACGGATCCAAATAGAAATCTTCTAATTCTGTTTATCTAACATATATTAAGATCTGTCATGCAGAGTATGGAATTGTCAGACTGGGCTCTGTTTGACTTGTCTATCGGCACAGTACTCAACATCACACCCAGTTGTCAAGTAATGTCTTTGGTTTTATGTGCAACAAGAAGGCTCTTTGTGTGATAGAGAGGGCGGATGGTAAAATCACCAATGTGTTGGTTTCTTGTCAGCCGTTCCTATCTGCACAGTTCCAAACATTGCGCCTTATTGAATTAGACCCCGTTGTTAAGAGCAGGAAATGACCATGTCTAGGCATGTGTATAACCAATGTGCTGTCTGTTTTTTGTCCATCCCAGGGTCCAGTAGCCTCGGCCTCTGCAGCTCACCCTGCCTGTGGCGCTCCTCCTCCCCCCGGCCCTCCTCCCCCTCCCATGGACTTCAGCGGGTCGTCTGGTGGTGGCGGAGACCAGGGGCCCGACACCCGTAACGCCCTCTTCGCCTCCCTCAACAAGGGAGCTGACATCACCAAGGGTACATGTCGAATAATGCATCAGCAAAAGTTCTCAAGAATCAGAAGCTCAATTGATTTAAGAAGTACTTTGAAACATACTTGAAAAAGATGTCGATCTCAATGTGACTTACTTGGTTAAATAAAGGATCAAGAGAATAATACAATGTGAGAATCAAATTGACCCCAGCCCTTTACATTCATTATACAGAGTCTTCCGTTATGTAAAGGCATTTCTCCTTGTCTACCAGGACAGTAGCACCATGTCTCACCCATCTTACAGTATATTTGTGCTTACTGTACGTTACTCTGGATAATAGCGTCTGGTAAATGACAAAAATGTCAATATTTGTGTTCCCCTCTCCTTCCTACCTTTACTTTTTGTCCCTAGGCCTGAAGCACGTGCCCAAAGACCAAATGACTCACAAGAACCCCAACCTGAGGACCCAGACCGGTCCGGTGCACACAGGGCCCAAGCCCTTCAGCTCCCCCAAGACAGAGGCCACCGCCGCCCCCTCTCGCAAGCTGCCCCCCGTTCTGGAGCTTGATGGCAAAAAGTGGAAAGTGGTGAGATATTGGTCCTTGTCAAGTCGTTTACACTGGTATACAATAATTGAACTTGTATAGCGCTTTAACAGAAAAAAATCTCAAAGCACATAAAAAGCAAAACAAACAACATTTAAATTGATATGGTAGAGATGGAGATTGAATGTCTATATTTGGCTTCAGAGGTAGGGCTGGGAGTTGAGGCAGATAGGATTGGAGAGGCAGTGTAGCTTCAGTGACGGGGCTTCGACCGTACAGCCAGAGAGAAACAAAGACGGTATGACAAACAGGCCCGGAACGCTTCGTCAGTGCACCACATCTGCTTCTCTGACGGTCAGTTCCTCCTATAGGAAAAAGGTTCCTATGGGCAATGTTCTCTCTCCAGAGGCCCTTAAAACCTCTACGGGATCGATGTCACCCCCCCCCCCCCCCCACCCCGCAGGACGGTTGAGCTAATGTAGGCTAATGTGATTAGCCTGAGGTTGTAAGTAACAAAGAAATGGCCCAGGACATAGACATCTGATATGGGCAGAAAGCTTAAATTATTGTTAATCTAACTGCACTGTCCAATATTCAGTAGCTATTACAGTGAAACAATACCATGCTATTGTTTGAGGAGAGTGCACAATTATGAACTTGAAAATGTATTAATAAATCAATTCGGCACATTTGGGCAGTCTTGATACAACACTTTGAACAGATATGCAATCGTTCATTGGCTCAGTCTAAAACTTTTCCCATACACTGCTGCCATCTAGTGGACAAAATCAAAATTGGGCCTTGGCTGGAATAATACATTATGGCCTTTCTGTTGCATTTAAAATATGGTATTTTAAAAAAGAAATGAAAACGCATGTTTTTTTTTTCTTTGTATTATCTTTTACCAGATCTAATGTGTTATATTATCCTACATTAATTTCACATTTCCACAAACTTCAAAGTGTTTCCTTTGAAATGGTATCAAGAATATGTATATCCTTGCTTCAGGTATTGCGCTACAGGCAGTTAGATTTGGGTATGTCATTTTAGGCGAAAATTGGGGTCAGATCCTTAAAGTAACTGTCCAGTGAAAATCGCAATTTTACAAGTTCATATTCTGTTAATTCAAACTCAAATAATGTTGTTGACTCATTCTATACCTCGTATTTGTGGCCAAATAATAAATTGGAGAGAAAAAACGTACAAAAATTAAAAACACAAAATGCATGCTGTTTCCTTATGGAGGATGAGCTGGCCAATCAGCGGTCTACTCTCGTTCATATTTTGAATGAGCGTTTTAAGCCCACACCATTCCAAGACAGAGAAGCTGCTTTTTAACATACATGAATTACCATTGTTTGGAAGGAAGACTATGGTCATTTTTCATAGAAATCTGGAAACACTGGACAGTTACTATAAGGACTTAGCTGTGTTTCCCAACACATGTAACGTTAGGTAACGCTGCAGTGTTTCCAAACAGTGGTGTGCGTGACTCCTTTTGGTTTGCAACCATAAATATTGGCTTTGTTTACTCGTTGCTTCATGGGAAAATGTTGAAGGCTTTATTATGTACAAATATTTATAAACCACTTGGTTTACCATGAAAGAATCTACTATATAAGCAGAGTTTCCACTACAGTGAACTCACGAAGGGCGCATTTCAGATAAGTGGGCTGTTTGTTTACCCCTGAGCTGAATGCACCTGAATGCACAGGTTTCGCATGCACTGATCACTACAGTCCCGAGCCATTGCATTTTCAGGAGTGGAGTGTATTTCCTCTCTAACCCCTAACCTCTTCCTCTGTGTAATGACAAATAGGAGAACCAAGAGGGTGTACAGGGCATGGTGATCAGCGACACAGAGCTCAAGCAGGTGGTCTACGCCTTCAAGTGTAACAACAGCACCCTGCAGATCAAGGGCAAGATAAACTCCATCACTTTAGGTAAGGACGTACCCGTGTGTGGACACATTTTAAAGTCAAAGGTCAACGAAGGGCATTTGTTAATAGGGTTCCTCTCTTGTAGACAACTGTAAGAAACTGGGTCTGGTCTTTGACGACGTCGTGGGCATTGTAGAGGTTATCAACTGCAGGGACGTCAAGGTTCAGGTGTGTATTTCTAATCTCGATTTTAATGAGAAAATGGACACTGTGAAAGGAGCTGGTCATTCAGTCAATGAACATGGCAATATCACACAACGGTGACAACAAATCATATCAGCTTTTGTCTGATTGTCATTCACATATTAAAAGTCTCCAGTTTGATTGTGGGTGTGACATTTTACAGATTACTTTGCATGTTTTCTAAACTTTTATGGCTTTTATCTCTGCACAGTACCAACCAGATTTATTTAATCATAGTAGAATCACACATAACCCGCTGGTGTGTTCAGGTCTTGGGCAAAGTTCCCACCATCTCCATCAACAAGACTGACGGCTGCCACGTGTACCTGAGCAAAGATTCGCTGGAGTGTGAGATCGTCAGCGCCAAGAGCTCAGAGATGAACGTGCTGGTACCTGGTAAAGACGGAGACTATGTGAGTACATCTATGGGGGAATCTTGTCTAATTGGCATTATAAAGGCAATTATGGAACAACATGGTAATTGATGTGATGTGGAAAAGTGATGATAAACTACCATTTCTCCTTTGTCTCTCTCTCAGACTGAGATCCCTGTTCCTGAGCAGTTCAAGACTGTCTGGGATGGCAAGAAGCTTGTCACCACTTGTACAGAGATCGCTGGATAGAGGCGCAGCACTCGAAACAGCCTCCCCTTTGCAAATGCCTACCCGACTGATCGACCGACCAGCTAACCAAACCACAAAGTAGACTGAGATGCCAACCGCACCCATATTTTTCCAATCTGCCAATCAAAGCTTTAGCGGTTTTTTCCTTCAGCCAATGAGAGGACTGCTTGCTTTATCTGGAGCATTCCTTCAGCCAATTGCAGGGAGCGGCTTGTTATTCGATTCGGTTATCCTCATGACCAGTGAGCGTATTCAAAAGGGTTTGCCAACAACCAGGTTGATTTTTGATTTCCTGCTAATGATAAATGTAATAGCAAACGCGAGGGAGCAAAGCTTTTATCACACCTGTGGTTAAACACTAAACATCAGCCAATGTTTCCTTAAACCAATCGTTAATTGGATTTCCCCTCTGGTCAGGGGGAGGCATGTGTTTAGGGGTCCAAGGTTTCAGTTCCATTTATGCAATTTAGCCGTGAAGCACATGTACAACCAACCCCTCTTTACAGTCGACAATGCTAACATTCATAGAGATTGACTAAATATAACATTTGTGTCATCACTCTTAAATAGGTAAAATGATCAATTACGTGCAGGGTCACTTTTTTTATCATAACACTGAAGCAAAATGGTGTTGAAAAAATATTGAAAGATGAAATGTAAAAAATAAAATAAAAATGTTCATTCCTTGCTCAACTTCCAAGACACATTCCCTTTGGCATTGAAAATGAACATTCCATATTATTCAGACAATATGGAGGCAAAGAGAGAATGATGTGGATTGGAAGTGGTTTTAGCGAGAAGATGTCAAAATACTGTTTGATCATTAATGGGTAAGTTTGGGGTTGCCTTGATCTCGGAATGATTTTTGGATTATCTGTATAAACATTTATTTTTAATGCTAGTTGTCTTAACTCCACTCGCCATCATCAACCCACCTATCCACTCATCTGTCTCTACTACAACCTCTGTGGTTATCCTGTTCTTGTAGCTGTCATGCTCTGATGTGGAGTTTATTTCATTTGGGTCAAGAATCAACATTTTGCTCATAAGTACTGGAGGAAGACATTAAAAAAAAAAGCAATATAAGTCAGTCTTGAGTCAGATTGTGTGATCAAAGAAACTGATGTGTTTTTTTTTTCTTTATTGGCCGATTGAACAGTCAGAGCAGGCCAAATATGAGATGAAGAGGGGGATGTTTTGTGAGCTTGGTAATTAGTTAGTGATAATTAGCTCAGAACCAGTGATTTACTATCATATCATTAGTTCCATGTTATTTACCATTACACTACTGGCAAAGAAACACCCACCACACTTTTTATAATTCATTTTTATTCCAAAATACAGTGCTAAACAAATGATCCTACATTTAAACTTGAATAGATATCTCCAAATTAGACTCATGAGTCTCTGAGAACCAACTAACTTTATTTCTCTGTGGTAGTACGTTTAACTGGGTAAAACAGTTTTTAAAATCATAAATAGTACATTATTCGATTTAAACAGCAGGATGGTATCGATATGATAGGAATGATCAGTGCAATAGTAATGTGTGTGTGTACGTCAACTCAAATGTCAGAGTGTAGCTAGCTAGGTGTATTTAGCGCAGGTAAGGCACTAGTTTGGCATTGAACCACTCATCGGTGAACTGGAGGTGATCTCCTTCTGTGGCCAGGAAATCCAGCTTCCCAGCTGCCTCCATCGCTGCCAGTCCCAGACGATCCTTAAAACCGATACCATTTATCAATACAATATCACAAACTACAATCTATATTATTCAAATAGATGGAAATACATGTCTGTTTGAAGATGCGTAAACATGATGGGGTTTTACCTCTCTATAGAGAACACTCTCCTGAAGGGTCTCGGTCTCTTTCGCCTGACCCGTTTTTAGAAAACCAAACCACTACAACAAAGAGATTGCAAATGAAAAACATCTTGTTCATTAGCATCAGTAATTACAGTGTAGGAGGAGGAGGACAGTACATCAAGAGAGGTTGTCACGATGTGTCCAGTATTTACCTCTGTGTCAACTGGATCAACAACGCTGTCCTGCAAGAACTTGACCATCACAAACTTGTCCAGCAGCTGGAGGTTCTTCTTGTAAGTCTCGTTCACCACCTGTGAGGTGAAATGCAGCAGATAATTTGAATTCAATTGGAATACAGTTATGGAGAGTTCTCAGGAGAATAATGAAGGCAAACCGCACTGTATGAACATCCATAACGTCTGATTCTGAAAATGAGAGCACCATACTAACCCGCTCCTGATTGATATCAGCCAGGAAGAGGCTGTGTTTTTTGTACAGGTCGTCATTCAGTGGGTCGTGCCAGTACTGTGCCTGCACCAAGCTGATGAAGACAAGGATTCCAAATGTACCACTAGATAACAGCCACAATACACAAAGCACTGTCTTTCCTTTGCGCATCCTCTCAAAAATGTACAGTATGTCATACTGATTACCTGGGTATTGCTGACTTGTCTCAAACATAACAATTTCCTTCTGAGTTGTAAGCCTACACTCACTGTTTTTGCACAATATCTGTGTAGGCTCCTGAGTTGAGTTTCTTGCGAATCCAGTCACAGATATGGGAGCTCTCTCCAGGGCATCTAGGGAGACCATACACCCCTGTGAATGTGGAGAATAGAATCATTACAAAACTGTCGGGAAGTGAGTGAAAGACAATGTTGCTGAATAGAGGCAAGGCACTGTTGCCATGGTGCCGTTACCTTGTTGTTGTCCCCCAACAGAGATCAGGGTTTTCATTGGAGGAGATGGACAGCGCTGTGCCACTGCCCTCCTGGGGGGAAAAGAGGTGGAGAGGTGAAGAACTGAGAATGACAGCTTCTTGTCTAATGTATAAAGTATATTCCTCCGCTTACCAGGGATGGGCAACTCCTTGAGGACCGGAGTCGCCGCTGGCTTTTGTTCCACCTCAGCTATAAGACACCAGATTTAACTACATTGGTTGAATAGGTGTCAAAGTGTACTGCAGCTCTCCAGAACCGGAGTGGCCCTTCCCAATCTCTAACATTCTATTTAAAAAAACATTCTGAGAGGCTTTGTGAGTACGGGTCCAGAGACACTTACAGGAACTGCCCTCCTTGGGAAAAGCCCATGGCATTGTAGCCATCCTTCAGCTTGGGATCCTGGGCCAGCTGGCTGCACACCATGGACACCTGCTCATTGATGTCCATGAAGAAACCATTCTCTGTGTCCTGAGGGGTAGATATGAGACAAGGAAGTTCATGTTGGGAACGTAACAAAGTTGGCAAACAGGAAAACCACATTTCAGAAAATAGGTCAGAGGTGAGCTATTTTACCCTACAAAGGGCCGGTGAGTGCAAGCATCGCTGCAACCAAGCAGTAACACACTTGATTCTACTAATCGACTTCAATCAAAGCTTTCATTAGTAGGAACGTGTGCGTTACTGCTTGGCTGGAGCAAAGGCAAGCATCCACACCGGTCACCGCAGGTTATGGCTGTCCACCACTGAGCAGTGCCGTACCTCCTTGCCAGTCTAAATAATTATAATTTATTTGACCGAGATGTGCGCCGACAGAAGATGCTTCAATCACAGAAAAAGCATCCGAGCGAGCGAAACAGCGCCACTCTGTTTCAGTATGTGTAGACCATGTACAGTTAAGGTCGGAACTTTACATACACCTTAGCCAAATACATTTAAACTCAGTTTTTCACAATTCCTGACATTTAATCCGAGTAAAAAATTCCCTGTCTTAGGATCAACACTTTATTTTAAGAATGTAAAATGTCAGAATAATAGTAGAGAAAATTATTTATTTAAGCTTTTATTTCTTTCATCACATTCCCAGTGGGTCAGAAGTTTACATACACTCAATTAGCATTTGGTAGCATTGCCTATAAATTGTTTAACTTGGGTCAAACGTTTTGGGTAGCCCACAACATGTTGGGTGAATTTTGGCCCATTCCTCCTGACAAAGCTGGTGTAATTGAGTCAGGTTTTTAGGCCTCCTTGCTCACACACGCTTTTTCAGTTCTGCCCACAAATTTTCTATAGGATTGAGGTCAGGGCTTTGTGATGGCCACTCCAATACCTTGACTTTGTTATCCTTAGGCCATTTTGCCACAACTTTGGAAGTATGCTTGGGGTCATTGTCCATTTTGGAAGACCCCTTCGCGACCAAGCTTTAACTTCCTGACTGATGTCTTGAGATGTTGCTTCAATATATCCACATAATTTTCCTCCCTCATGATGCCATCTATTTTGTGAAGTGCAGTCCCTCCTGCAGCAAAGCACCCCCACAACATGAGGCTGCCACCCCCGTGCTCCACGGTTGAGATGGTGTTCTTCGGCTTGCAAGCCTCCCACTTTTTCCTCCAAACATAACGGTGGTCATTATGGCCAAACAGTTCTATTTTTGTTTCATCAGACCAGAGGACATTTCTCCAAAAAGTACCATCTTTGTCCCCATGTGCAGTTGTAAAACGTAGTCTGGCTTTTTTATGGTGGTTTTGGAGCAGTGGCTTCTTCCTTGCTGAGCGGCCTTTCAGGTTATGTTGATATAGTACTCGTTTTACTGTGTATATGTATATATATATATATATATATATACACGCTTTTGTACCCGTTTCCTCCAGCATCTTCACAAGGTCCTTTGCTGTTTTTCTGGTATTGATTTGCACTTTTCGCACCAAAGTACGTTAATCTCTAGGAGACAGAATGCATCGCCTTCCTGAGCGGTATGACGGCTGCGTGGTCCCATGGTGTTTATACTTGCGGACTATTGTTTGTACAGATGAACGTGGTACCTTCAGGCGTTTTCTCCCAAGGATGAACCAGACTTGTGGAGGTCTACAATTTATTTTCTGAGGTCTTGGCTGATTTCTTTTGATTTTCCCATGATGTCAAGCAAAGAGACACTGAGTTTGAAGGTAAGCCTAGAAATACATCCACAGGTATATCTCCAATTGACTCAAATTATGTCAATTAGCCTATCAGAAGCTTCTAAAGCCATGACATAATTTTTTGGAATTTCCAAGCTGTTTAAAGGCACAGTCAACTTAGTGTATGTTAACTTCTGACCCACTGCAATTGTGATGCAGTGAATTCTAAGTGAAATAATCTGCCTGTAAACAACTGTAGGAAAAATTACTTGTGTCATGCACAAAGTAGATGTCCTAACTGACTTTCCAAAACTATAGTTTGTTAACAAGAAATTTGTGGAGTGGTTGAAAAACGAGTTTTAATGACTCCAACCTAAGTGTATGTAAACTTCCGACTTTAACTGTATCTGATACTGTCTGGACCAAAAGAGTATGGTATGTCATACTATTTCTGGTCAAACAGCATCAGATACATGAGCTACATATATTAAGACAGAGGGGCGCTGTTTCGCTAACTCAAATGCTTTCTCCGGTGAGAAAGTTTCAGCAGAGTAAGAGGGCTCACTATTTGCGAAAATCTGTCCAAAATAAGCCTAATGCGTTTCTATGGGCATAATATGCAGACCTAAGCTTGTTGCCTGCCTTCCCGCCTTTGGGACGACTCCCATTGTTAGGGCGGAGACATGAGCAACTCGTCATTATATACAGATCTCAGGTTTCAGCCTATTGAAGAGTAAAGGAAAGTTGCCAGGTGCACAGTGCACTGTTCGGACGATGGCTTCCCCTAAAGTAAATTTGATGTTTTGCCAAAATTATATAATTACTCCTGTCTAAATAAAATAATTCAAAATCCATCAACCACAGAACACGATTTAGCCACAGAGGATGATTAGCTTCTTAGGCATATGCCTATTTAGGCAGCCAGTAATTTGGGCAGCACGCGTGACAATAAGCCTATCTGATTATTGAGTTGTCAGTTAACAGCATCTAACTGATGTGTTTAAATAATGTATTGAGTATCATTTTCTTTAAATGTTGAGAAAAGAAAAAGGGGAGGGGTATGGGACGAAGATATGGCGGGTCTTGCTCAAACGCATGTACTTAGTTCTCTAGAATGCGCACAGCTGTCTCCCGACAATTCTTGCGCATTTCATTGTGTTAATTGTTTGCCCATTGATTGTTTATTTTGATCAATTCCCAATTACATACAGTGCATTCAGAAAGTATTCAGACCCCTTGACTTTTTCCACATTTTGTTACGTTACAGGCTTATTCTCAAATTAATTAAAATAGTTTATTCCCCTCATCAACCTACACACCTCATAATGACAAAGCAAAAACAGGTTTTTAGAAAATGTAGCAAATAAAAAAACGAATGAAATGTCACATTTACATAAGTATTCAGACCCTGTACTCAGTACTTTGTTGAAGCACTTTTGGCAGTGATTACAGCCTCAAATCTTCTTGGGTACGTAGCTACAAGCTTGGCACACATGTATTTGGAGAGTTTCTCCCATTCTTCTCTGCAGATCCTCTCAAGCTCTGTCAGGTTGGCAGCCAGCTCTAGGAAGAGTCTTGGTGGTTCCAAACTTTTTCCATTTAAGAATGATGTAGGCCACAGTGTTTTTGGGGACCTTCATGCTGCAGACATTTTTTGGTACCCTTCTGTGCCTCGACACAATCCTGTCTCTGAGCTCTACGGACAATTCCTTCGACCTCATGGCTTGGTTTTTGCTCTGACATGCACTGCCAACTGTGGGACCTTATATAGACAGGTGTTTGCCTTACCAAATCATGTCCAATCAATTGAATTTACTACAGGTGGACTCCAATGAAGTTGTAGAAACTTCTCCAGGATGATCAATGGAAACAGGATACACCTTAGCTATCATAGCAAAGGGTCTTATGTAAATAAGGTATGTGTTTTAATTTTAATACATTTGCATACATTATTAAAAACCTGTTCTCGCTTTGTCATTATGGGGTGTTGTGTGTAGATTGATACATTTAAAAAATCTGTTTTAGAAGATGGCTGTCACATAACAAAATGTGAAACAAGTCAAGGGGTCCGAATCTTGTGGACCCATCTTCTACTACTCTCTTCACTGCCTCAGCATAAAGACACCTTCTGCACTACTCTGACCCTGGCAACCTCAACCTGCATTTCACTCACCAGACACCTCTTTAAGGGTACCCATGGTGCAATAGATCAGAAGTGTCCGGTGAGAGAAAGACAGATTGAGGTCGCCAGGATCAGAGTAGTGCAGAAGGTGTCGTATGCTGAAGCAGTGAAGAGTTTAGTAGAGGAAGATGTGTACAAGGCGAGGGATCCTGAGAGGATTCCTGTGAGTAGGCCGAGGCCAATAGAGAGTGATTGGAATAATATTTGTTTTAGTAATGTTGGTTTCTTAGCATTCATAGCCATGGTTATCAACTGTACCGCAGAAATGGAGACATTTTCTGTCACAGAAAACAGATGTGGTGGCAGCTGCAGAGAAGTACTTGGGATTACGAGATTTTACTGCAGAAGAGTTACAGGGGTTTTCTGTCCTCCCAGGCCGTTAGCCTGGTGTAGGATTAGATAGGGCAAAAATAGTGGAATGGCGTGGTGTTTTGTTTCTCTATTTTTTTCCCTTTTTTATATTGCCAAGTATAATAGATTGTACAGTAGGTGGTGGCATGCACCTCTAACGTTTGTTTGCGGACTGCCATAATACTATAGAAGAAGAAGACCACTTTCTGGATAACTTTGACGAAAGACTATCAGAACAAGTTCACAAATAAAAAACATCTTTATGATACCTAGTGTAGGGATTTCAAGGACATTAAAATTAGTTTGAACTCCTGGAAAGAGATCGGGGAGGTAATGGGTATAGATGTGGTAAAGAGGTCAATGGAATGCAGACCGTGGAGGATAGGAGGATGCTGGATTGGTGCACATTCAACAAATCTGAACTAAAAAAGTGGATATTTGTCAAATCCGTCATGATTGATGTATTGTAACAGGCTCACAAAGTGTTTACTAAAATCCGATTTGGATTTCGCTGCATAACATTTAGAAGTTGTCCCTTTTCAGGTTTAGAAAAAGTGACTTTAAAATGCTAACTCCCGTTCACATAAGCTGGTAGCATAGCTAGCATACAGAAATAGGTAATGGTAGTCAAAGCTGTTTTTAACTGTAATGCAGACAATGGCATGAACATGTATTGGGGTTAACATCCAAGACAGGATAAATATATTGTTTCGGGTGATAATAAAACATGTTTTGTTTAGTTACTTTTTCCTCAACATGTTTCTCTAATGTTATAGCCCTTTTTCTTTTTTCACTAAAACATGCAAAAAAATCCCTGCTAGGAGGAAATGCAGGTTAACTAATTAAACAACAAAGAATATGAACTACACGATCAGTCTCTGTGTGTAAAATAAAAAGTGGTTAATGTGAAACTAACTCACAGCTAAAAAATGTAAAGAAAGCAATCCAATGTAATTTGTTGCCTAGACTTTACTGCAAATGACACTCAAGTCTTGAGAACAAAACTACACTAATATTGCAGTTAGCCATGACAGCCTTTATAATAGAACGCTTGTGACCATGACAGCCTTTACAATAGAACGCTTGTTACCATGACAGCCTTTATAATAGAACGCTTGTTACCGTGACAGCCTTTATAATAGAACGCTTGTTAGCCATGACAGCCTTTATAATAGAACGCTTGTTACCGTGACAGCCTTTATAATAGAACGCTTGTTACCATGACAGCCTTTACAATACAACGCTTGTTACCAAGACAGCCTTTATAATAGAACGCTTGTTACCATGACAGCCTTTATAATAGAACGCTTGTTACCATGACAGCCTTTATAATAGAACGCTTGTGACCATGACAGCCTTTACAATACAACGCTTGTTACCAAGACAGCCTTTATAATAGAACGCTTGTTACCATGACAGCCTTTATAATAGAACGCTTGTTACCAAGACAGCCTTTACAATAGAACGCTTGTTACCATGACAGCCTTTACAATAGAATGCTTGTGACCATGACAGCCTTTACAATACAACGCTTGTTACCATGACAGCCTTTACAATACAACGCTTGTTACCATGACAGCCTTTATAATAGAACGCTTGTTACCATGACAGCCTTTATAATAGAACGCGTGTTACCATGACAGCCTTTACAATAGAACGCTCGTTACCATGACAGCCTTTACAATACAATGCTTGCTACCATGACAGCCTTTATAATAGTACGCTTGTTACCATGACAGCCTTTATAATAGAACGCTTGTTACCATGACAGCCTTTATAATAGAAAGCTTGTGACCATGACAGCCTTTACAATACAACGCTTGTTACCAAGACAGCCTTTATAATAGAACGCTTGTTACCATGACAGCCTTTATAATAGAACGCTTGTTACCAAAACAGCCTTTATAATAGAACGCTTGTTACCATGACAGCCTTTATAATAGAACGCTTGTGACATTGACAGCCTTTATAATAGAACGCTTGTTACCATGACAGCCTTTACAATACAACGCTTGTTACCATGACAGCCTTTATAATAGAACGCTTGTTACCATGACAGCCTTTATAATAGAACGCGTGTTACCATGACAGCCTTTACAATAGAACGCTCGTTACCATGACAGCCTTTACAATACAATGCTTGTTACCATGACAGCCTTTATAATAGAACGCTTGTTACCATGACAGCCTTTATAATAGAACGCTTGTTACCATGACAGCCTTTATAATAGAACGCGTGTTACCATGGCAGCCTTTACAATAGAACGCTCGTTACCATGACAGCCTTTACAATACAATGCTTGTTACCATGACAGCCTTTATAATAGAACGCTTGTTACCATGACAGCCTTTATAATAGAACGCTTGTTACCATGACAGCCTTTATAATAGAAAGCTTGTGACCATGACAGCCTTTATAATAGAACGCTTGTTACCATGACAGCTTTTATAATATAACGCTTGTGATCACACACACAAATATTGCACTTGGGGAAAAAACATCTTAAAGTAGAAATAAAATGAAACAAACAGGCATTCTATTTTTGCTCTATTATAGAGGCCACTATAGACATCGATCAAGTGCACAAGACTACATGTATGCAAAAATAATGTTCACTGAGTAAAAAAATCAATAATCGCTCCTTACGCTCACACAGTTCAACACAACAAAAACAATATCTTTGGGCTACACTGCACATTATTACATTGTACACTTTCTGCTTGTGGACATCTGTTCTACAATGTGCCAGCAAAGTGAGAAAGAGGGAAAGTGTGTGGTGTTCCTTTCACCTCTATAGTGGCATCCAGCTTATAGTGGCCTATAGTGGCCCATCTTCAGCTACACTTGATCCCTGAATCCACTTGTTTAACAAGCAATGCCTCATTTTCACCTAATTCTCTCATTCTGAAAATTAACCACATACTGTAGAGGGAAAACATTAGTTAATGGATAGTGGTTAGTTTGTTAGCTAGTTAATATTTCACACAGAGTCCAGTTTCACACAGAGTCCAGTAAGGTCCAGTAAGCAACTAACGCATTATAACTTGAGGAACGATGTTGTGTCGAAAATCTCCCCCTGACAGAACCCCCCCCCCTTTGCGTGAACGCGCACGCACTCAATTCTTCATTGCTGTGACTTGCTTGCTAGTTGAGATTTCTGATCACGTTAGGCTGCGTTTAATTTTATATGTTGGTTTGATCGCGGGGGAGGCACTAGTAATGTCTGCAGTTTTCGGTTTGACTAATTGTTTCAAGTGTATTAGTCTATAAATATATCTCTTTGCCAAAATTCATCATCTCTCCCATGTCTTATTCGACTAGTAGTTGTTCTGAAATGTTTATTGCTTGCCTACATTTTACTCCCTCCTCTATGTTTAATATAACACACATACATTAATTATTCATTTCGGTTGCCTATCCTGACGTGAAGTTTGTTCTATAGAAAGTATTTGACATTGACGTGTGCCACAGAAAGTATTTGACTCTAGCCACAAAATTAAGGAAATTAGAATGGGGGAGGATTTCAGCAAAGCCTTGCAGACACAAGTTAAAATCCCTGCTTACGGAGCTCGATTTGGCCTCCGGCGGCTCCGCAATTGCCTCACACCCTTCGTACGCAGCCTCCGTTCCACATTGCATAAATTGACATTAATTCAACAAATTCCTTTTTTTTTTCTTTTTTTTGAGCCATTGGGAATGATAATAGTTCATCACAGTATTTGAAAAATCCTCACTAGCTATAGCTCAGGTCAAGACAGATGGAAAGAGAGGCGGACAGGCAGAGTACAGAGATGAATGCGATTGAAAGAACCTGAATATCAGGATATTTTCTACTGTTTTTATTTGTTTGCTTTAGGTTTTATTTGACTTAAGTTGACAATGGAAGTTACAGGCCTACTGCTGCATTGACCTACAGGCCATCTGAGTTCCATGCGCTCATTTCTTTAGCTGCCAATGGCTCACGGTGTATCAATGTGTCCATACAGCTCTCGCATTAGTTTAATTTTAACTTTGAGATTTTTATCATTTTAATTATGATTTTTATGATTAACTACGTGACAATGATTTTGAGAAACAAAAACATTATAGAAATATAACTGTTCCACAAAAACGCACATGTAAAAATAATCATAACTGGCACACAGATCGGTAGAAATGTAAGGGTAAATTGTAAGCTTCACCAAATTTGAAACGGGTCTTTACTATAACAACCATTAAAAAAAATTATAATCACATAGGAGGTCCGTCCGAAAAAACTAGCCTGCCTATGGAAATCAAATGCCCGTCCAACTTATTCGTTTTGGCGCTAGCCCTGCCACAGAGATAGGTTCAAGGAGAGTGGAAAGTACCTGAATGACAGTCTTGCCAATCATCAGGGACAGGACGTCAATGCCAGGGATTGCTTCCTCGATCATCTTCTTTATGGAGCCCATGCTGAGAGGGTTGCAACAGCTGTCTCCTGTGTACAAACAGAAACAAGAACAGGGTCTATATACACTATCTGACATAGCATGACTTATCTAAGGGCCACAGGCAAATATGCTTAGCCATTCTGCCAAACTGAGAAACGCCATTGCTGTATGTGAAAACATAATTTTCTAGTATTATGCATCTAAGTGCTTACCCATTCCATGCCACATAACCAATGGGAGGGTGGCATTGTCAGATCCATATACCGGGCTGAGGACAAGTAGTGACAGCAGGGGGCCAGCCCCCAGGAGAAAGCAGAGAAGTGTGGTCATCTTGAACCCTGAAATCAATATAAAAGGACCAGAAGGTAAGTGAACTAATGCAAATTCAAGGCTATCTATGTAATCAGTCATGTGATACAACAGGAAAGTGGGTGGGCTTTTAGCGGTGTTAAAAGGCACAATATGTGTTAGTGTTAAAAGGCCCAATTTATTTAATTTCAACAGCCTGGCCCTGCCATTTTGTTTGGTAAACTGAGCGATGGGGCTGGGGAAACGTAATCTCTAAGATGCAGACGTAGTTATTATGAATGCAAGGACTGGCAGATTGCCTTTAAAGCTGCGATTCTTGTTTGGTAGGGGTTTTCCATGCTGTCAAAATCATGGAATATGCCTGCGAGAGCTTCCCAAAATCAATCCCAAGTTTGGGAGGTGCCTTTCTTTAATAACAAACCAGTTAACGTTAGCTAGCACGCTACGCTAGCTTCCCAAATGTGGGAAACTAATGTTAGCCAGCGACATTATTTTCCTAGCTTGATAGTTGCTTGGTCAGACATAGATACCTGTCTACATTTCTTGCTAGTCGTGTTTCACTGAATATTGAAACTATACACATTTGCTGAGCAATAAACACTCAATCTGAAACTGAGCAATAAACTACTACTTACTTTTCAGAATCGCCACAGTTTGTCACATGACATGCGCTACCGGGAAGATTACTTGAGAAACAATCATCGACTTCCACATCATGCGGAGCAGCATATCGCGCGATGTGTACATTAGTTTCGTTTATCTTGTGTTGTAGAAATCAGTGTAAATTCATCATACGTCACCGAATAAAAAAATATTATTGATCATGTGACTACCGCTTTCCCTGAATCGCAAACATTGTACACAACACTTTTAACACTGTTTTTACTTTGTCTGTGCTAAGTGGAAAGGCGCTATAAGGCAAAACGGGGAGCTCTTTACACATTTATTAAATACGACAGGTGCAACGCAAACCAGAGGGCTTTGGTTGAAGAGTCCATTCGTTCTAGGTAGGTTTGCTCTATGGCTCAAATTCAACTAAAATGCAATAGCAGCTGTACTATTTTGAGTCTACTTATGAGACCTATCTAGCTATCTATTCTCGTTGTGTACCAATGTGCCAGCTGTTTCAAGTTAATTTTTCGATTCACATGCATTACTGACTGCTTATAAGCCTCCAGTGTTGTAATAACCTTTTTTAATGTTTTAAAATGTTTTTATTTAACCTTTTTTTTTATCTAGGCAAGTTAGTTAATTAAGAACAAATTCTTATATACAATGACGGCCTACCAAAAGGCAAAAGGCCTCCTGCGAGGACGGGAGCTGGGATTATAAGTACAAATAAATTAAATTAAAATATATGACAAAACACACATCAAAACATGAGAGACAGTAGAACACTACATAAAGAGAGCCCTAAGACAACAACATAGCATGAGAGAAACACATAACACAGCATAGTCAGAAGCCATAGAAGTCAAAGAAATTCCTATATTCCTGTAGGTCTGTCATGTAAAAGAAAACAAGTTGTCATGTAATGAGGCTATTGTAATGTGAGCATAATTCATTGCATTGTTTGTTGTCCTTATAGACAGTGAGGGCGGGTGATACCCATTACTTATGTCGAACAGGTTGGATTTAAAATCCCCTTTCCCAAATCTAATGTCAGATAATGGAGAAGTTATGATTGAAAGAAGAAGCAGAGAGTTAATAAAACTACACACAGTTTTTATACCAACTTTTGGAGAAGTGAACTTTACAGAAAACACACAATCACATACCAAATGCACATGTTTTTTTGACTCTGTCCGTTTGTAATGGGAATTTCCAGGTGAACAAAAAGGAGAGCAGTCGTTGATCACATCAATCAAAATAATGTTGGTTTAATTACAAGGTGCAACTAGCACAGAAGCAGAGAAAATGTCTAACGGGCCTCTTGGAGACAGGCCCTTTATATTCAGACAGTGCCAAATGTTCTCTTAACATCAACCCGAGAGGCTTGTCCGAAGTCAACACAAAAGACAGTGACTTTGCCTGCTGCTACAGAATCACACAGTGCATAATGTAATCAATACAATAAGAATCAGTGTCCTCGGTCCATTTGCAATCTGTAGCTCTGGCGTCAATCACTATCAAACGATATGAGAAGAATCCATAACATTCAGTAAAAGATCTAGTGACTATCAACTCAGACACAAATATGTCACAAATAGAACACTGGAAATTATGTATATTACAGAATAGCAAAAACATAAAAATATGCTAAGCATAGTGGTAATCACTCTAAACTGAATAAGAACTCGGGCTCCTGAGTGTCGCAGCAGTCTAAGGCACTGCATCTCAGTGCTAGATGCATCACTACAGACCCTGGTTCAATTTTAGGCTGTATCACAACCGGCCGTGATTGGGAGTCCCATAGGGCGGCGCACAATTGGCCCAGCGTCATCCGGGTTAGGGTTTGGCCGGGGTAGGTCGTCATTGTAAATGAGAATTTGTTCTTAAAACTTCTTATGGCTGCATTCCCGGTAACGGGATCGATATGACAACAGCCAGTGAAAGTGCAGGGCGCCAAATTCAAACAACAGAAATCTCATAATTAAAATTCCTCAAACTTACATATGTCTTATACCATTTTAAAGGTAATCTTGTTGTTAATCCCACCAAAGTGTCCGATTTCAAATAGGCTTTTCAGCGAAAGCACCACAAACTATTATGTTAGGTCACCACCAACTCAAAGAAAAATTCAGCCATTTTTTCAGCCAAAGAGAGGAGTCACAAAAAGCACAAATAGAGATAAAATTAATCACTAACCTTTGATGATCTTCATCAGATGACACTCATAGGACTTCATATTACACAATACATATATGTCTTGTTCGATTAAGTTCATATTTATATCCAAAAACCTCCGTTTACATTGGCGCCATGTTCAGAAATGCCTCCAAAATATCCGGAGAAATTGCAGAGAGCCACGTCAAATAACAGAAATACTCATCATAAACTTTGATGAAAGATACATGTTTTACATAGAATTAAAGATACCCTTGTTCTTAATGCAACCGCTGTGTCAGATTTCAAAAAGCTTTACGGCAAAACTAAATATTCAATCATCTGAAAACAGCGTTCAGCCACAAAAGCAAGCCATACAGTTACCCGCCCAAATTGTGCAGTCAACAAAACTCATAAAAAGCATTATAAATCTTCACTTACCTTTGCTGATCTTCGTCGGAATGCACTCCCAGGACTCCGACTTCCACAAGAAATGTTCGTTTTTTTCGGTAATGTCCATCATTTATGTCCAAATAGCTATTTTTGTTGCGTGTTTGGTATACAAATCCAACGTCAGGGAAGCGCGTTCACTAAAACCTGACGAAATGTCCAAAAGTTCCGTAACAGTCCGTAGAAACATGTCAAACGATGTATTGAATCAATCTTTAGAATGTTTTTAACATAAATCTTGAATAACGTTCCAACCGGAGAATTACATTGACTTCAGATGAGCGATGGAACGGAGCTCCCTCTCATGTGAACGCGCATGGTCAAAGAATGGTCACCTCATGGCAGACCTGACTAATTTTCCTCTCATCCGGCCCCCCTTCACAGTAGAGTCATCAGACAAAGTTCTACAGACTGTTGACATTTAGTGGAAGCCGTAGGAAGTGAAAACTCATCCATATCTCGCTGTGATTTCAATGGGAGCTTGGTTGAAAATCTATCAGCCTCAGAATTTCCACTTCCTGTTTGGATTTTTTCTCAGGTTTTTGCCTGCCATATGAGTTCTGTTATACTCACAGACATAATTCAAACCGTTTTAGAAACTTCAGAGTGTTTTCTATCCAATACTACTAATAATATGCATATATTAGCAACTATGACTGAGGAGCAGGCCGTTTACTCTGGGCACCTCTGTGCACCTTTCATCCAAGCTACTCAATACTGCCCCTGCAGCCATAAGAAGTTAACTGACTTGCCTAGTTAAATAAAGGTTAAATAAAAATAAGATAAATAAACTTTATTAACCTTAAATGGCCACTACACCATGTCAAAAGGCACTACATTATGTAATTCTATTCCACCCCCCTCATCAGCTGACTTGCGTAACACACTCTCTGTTCCTCCAATGGTAACCTTTGAGTGTGAACGTTTTATTTGTCAGCAGATACACTAGGTTCACATCTGCTTTTAATCAGTCTGCACAAGTCACAGTCAGAGTGAAGGAGAGGCCAAGACTACTGGTTTATTTCATTTAGTGGACAGACCGGTATTCTGAGATCAGATTTATTGCGTACTACTGGTCCAGCTCTAAAAGAGGTAGCTATGAAAAATCATTGAAATCATGCTTCTGTGACTGACTTTACATAGACCATAATTCACAGACTGGTATTTGTTTTCCATCTTGTTTTTTTCTTCAGAATCAACATGTATAAGCCACACCACCAGCCAGCCTAAAACTATTCGGAGCATCATCTGAAGAATAATAATTCAGATGATTAGCTAATAATTAGCTGGTTGAGAAGCTGAATCAGGTTAGTTACAACTGGGGTTGGAGTGAAAACCTACAGGAGGGTAGCTCTCCAGGAACAGGGTTGGAGAACTCTGAACATTCCTCAATATAAAGAGCTAAGTCTACTGTTATAATGCATGTCTACAGTATATTTGATTTCTTTGACTTAGTCAGGTGTATTGTAATGGTTGCACAATCTCCCATGGATTTATTTGAACACCATAAGGACCATTGACCTGTCTAGTCATGGTCATTCTCATATCCAGTGTGTGTGTGTGTGTGTGTGTGTGTGTGTGTGTGTGTGTGTGTGTGTGTGTGTGTGTGTGTGTGTGTGTGTGTGTGTGTGTGTGTGTGTGTGTGTGTGTGTGTGTGTGTGTGTGTGTGTGTGTGTGTGTGTGTGTGTGTGTGTGTGTGTGCATGAGACTGAATGTCTAGCCATTTGTCCTGCTGACTCTTGCTCTCTGTCTGTTCTGCATATTTTCTTAGGACACTATGGTTAGGTGACCTCAGATCACACTCACTTCATTCCATCTCTGGCTGTCACCTGACTGGTGGTTGCCATGGCTTTACAAAATGGATACTCCATCAACTCCACCCCACTGGACGAGAGTGGAGACACATCACCCCTACTTAAAAAAGAAGTGGTGGATGTTGATGATTCAGGTGTCTACTTTTTTGGGTTGCTCTTTTGCATAGTCAGCACTCAGCAGCATGGATGTGCTAGAGGGTGATTTATCAAATCAAATCAAATCAAATTTTATTAGTCACATACACATGGTTAGCAGATGTTAATGCGAGTGTAGCGAAATGCTTGTGCTTCTAGTTCCGACAATGCAGTAATAACCAACAAGTAATCTAACCTAACAATTCCACAACTACTACCTTATACACACACACAAGTGTAAAGGGATAAAGAATATGTACATAAAGATATATGAATGAGTGGTGGTACAGAACGGCATGGCAAGATGCAGTAGATGGTATAGAGTACGGTATATACATATGAGATGAGTACTGTAGGGTATGTAAACATAAAGTGGCATAGTTTAAAGTGGCTAGTGGTACATGTATTACATAAAGATGGCAAGATGCAGTAGATGATATAGAGTACAGTATATACATATGAAATGGGTAATGTAGGGTATGTAAACATTATATTAAGTGGCATTGTTTAAAGTGGCTAGTGGTACATTTTTACATAATTTCCATCAATTCCCATTTTTAAAGTGGCTGGAGTTGAGTCAGTATGTTGGCAGCGGCCGCTAAATGTTAGTGGTGGCTGTTTAACAGTCTGATGGCCTTGAGATAGAAGCTGTTTTTCAGTCTCTCGGTCCCTGCTTTGATGCACCTGTACTGACCTCGCCTTCTGGATGATAGCGGGGTGAACAGGCAGTGGCTTGGGTGGTTGTTGTCCTTGATGATCTTTATGGCCTTCCTGTGACATCGGGTGGTGTAGGTGTCCTGGAGGGCAGGTAGTTTGCCCCCGGTGGTGCGTTCTGCAGACCTCACTACCCTCTGGAGAGCCTTACGGTTGTGGGCGGAGCAGTTGCCGTACCAGGCGGTGATACAGCCCGACAGGATGCTCTCGATTGTGCATCTGTAGAAGTTTGTGAGTGCTTTTGGTGACAAGCCGAATTTCTTCAGCCTCCTGAGGTTGAAGAGGCGCTGCTGCGCCTTCTTCACAACGCTGTCTGTGTGGGTGGACCAATTCAGTTTGTCCGTGATGTGTACACCGAGGAACTTAAAACTTTCCACCTTCTCCACTACTGACCCGTCGATGTGGATAGGGGGGTGCTCCCTCTGCTGTTTCCTGAAGTCCACAATCATCTCCTTTGTTTTGTTGACGTTGAGTGTGAGGTTATTTTCCTGACACCACACTCCGAGGGCCCTCACCTCCTCCCTGTAGGCCGTCTCGTCGTTGTTGGTAATCAAGCCTACCACTGTAGTGTCATCCGCAAACTTGATGATTGAGTTGGAGGCGTGCATGGCCACGCAGTCGTGGGTGAACAGGGAGTACAGGAGTCATTATTATGTAATGATAACTTTTTATGATAGTTGAAGGAAGTCATATCAAGTGAAAATTTGACCAACCTGGAAGTTTGGATATGTCCCTATGCTTTAGCTTAGTGCTAGTGAAATAGGTCATTTAAGTGTCAAGTACTCCTCGATTGCTAGTGTAGATGTTCTACCAGCGCTGTTTAAATAGTCATATTTAAAGTCTAAGTGTTTTCAGATAGACTGTGAGGTGTGATTGTGCACTTGTTGTCATCATGTCTAACAGTACCTCCACAATGTTGCTCTGCACGCTGCAATCTGGCCATCATGATGTTCTTCGGATTCTCCGTTGTCTACGGTCTCCGTGTCAATCTAAGTGTTGCCATGGTCGCCATGGTCAATGGAACCAATGGCCAACCATCTCTCAACAGCTCAGTTGGCCATGAGTGCCCAGTGTCCTCCCATGGGAACAGCAGCCAAACCCCAGACCAACCAGACGGGGTAAGAACCAGCTTTTCCAAAGTATCCACAACTAGACCCATACTATACTGTATATGCATATTAAAGCTCATATACATAAATATGCTTCACACAAACATGATGCATGCGTACTGGACATACTGCACATGCAAAGTATGAACAGTAGATAGATACAAGACACTCACAAACTAATACGTAACACTAATGCTCATTTACCTCTCTCTCTCTATCTCAGATACCTCAGTACTCGTGGGATTCTCCAACTCAGGGCCTGCTGCTGGGGGCGTTCTTCTTTGGCTACCTGGTGACTCAGATCCCTGGGGGTTACCTGGCCGGGCACTTTGGGGGGAGTATCTTCTTGGGGGGAGGGGTGCTTGGCACCGCAGCCCTCACCCTCCTCACCCCCCTGGCAGCCCAGCTAGGACCCTACTGGCTGTTTGGCTTACGGGCACTGGAGGGATTTGGGGAGGTAAGAGGCTTCATGTGTGCAGAGTAGGGGTCAATCTCATTCTGTTATCAGCATTGAACTGGATTAGCTTAGCATTCGATTGTATAAACAATCATATTTATGGTATACATACAGTATAGCCAATTTGGCCATGTGGTCATTATTTTCTCTAAAACTCCAAGGTATATTGTTCATTTCAGTGAGAAATCAGTGTGTAATGCTCTGTGTTTGTGTGTCGTCAGGGGGTGACATTCCCGGCCATGATGGCCATGTGGGCTCGCTGGGCTCCCCCTCTAGAGAGGTCTCGTCTTATGACCCTGTCGGGGTCAGGGGCAAACTTTGGGGCTTTTGTAGCCCTGCCCCTCACCGGCTTAATCTGTCACAGTCTGGGCTGGCCCGCTGTCTTCTACATATGTGGTGAGAGTTGGATAGCAATTACACCCCCCAAACATATACGCTGAGTGTTCAAAACATTAAGGACACCTTCGTAATATTGAGTTGCACCCCCCCAACCATATACATTCCCCCTACACACACCATTATCTGCATTTCTCACCATTATCTGCATTTCCAGCTCTTATTTTATTCTCCTGTTTTCACACACATTATACTTTCATATTTTTGGATCATTCACAATTATTCTCTGCACACTCAATCAATCAAATGTATTTATAGAGTATTTATATTTTTTTACAACAGTCGTTGTAAAAAAAAATAATAAAAAAAATAAATAAATAAATAAAAGGCTTATACAGAAACTGGGCCTAAAACCCCAGAGAGCATGCAATGCAGATGTAGAGGCTCGGTGGCTAGGAAACACTCCCTAGAAATAGAAGAACCTAGTTCAAATACTATTCCTACACAACCTCTTGCTTAGTAAAGATGTCAACATAACAAGGCTTTTCTCTCATTCCCTCCCTCTGTCTCTCTCTTTCTCACTTTCTCTGTCCCTCTTTCTCTCGTCACCAGGGGGTGCTGGTTGCATTTGGGCAGTGTTCTGGTTCATTCTGGTGTCTGACCAGCCTGGCACTCATCCACGAATCAGCACAAGAGAAAAACATTACATCATCAACTCCATAGGAAAAGATGTAACAACAATATATCTGTGGTATCCTTTATGACCCTCTATCATACATTTGTAAATCACTTCACAGTCAATCCCCTTTCTCTCTCTCTCTCTCTTTCTCTATGCCTCTTAACTCAGGGTGGTGCCCATGGCTGGTCAGTGCCTTTGTTACCCATGGTGCTCTCTGTTCCCCTGTGGGCCATCATAGTGTCTCAGATGTGTGCCAACTGGGGTTACTACACTCTGCTCACCTCACTACCCACCTACATGGACACGGTGCTTCACTTTGACCTCCGACAGGTGAGACCCAAAGAAATTGTACATTAAGTCATACATCATAGATATGGACATATGATTTCTATGGATGACGCCAGAAGAGGGGAGAGACAGAGTGAGATGCTCAATTCCAGAGTGCTGTAAAGACCAGATAGCTATAAGAATATGGTAATAGCTCTACCGGGTGGCAAACTACCTGCCCTCCAGGACACCTTCAGCACCCGATGTCACAGGAAGGCCAAAAAGATCATCAAGGACAACAACCATCCGAGCCACTGCCTGTTCATCCCGCTATCATCTAAAAGGCGAGGTCAGTACAGGTGCATCAAAGCTGGGACCGAGAGACTGAAAAACAGCTTCTATCTCAAGGCCATCAGACTGTTAAACAGCCATCACTTGGCGGCTTCCACCCGGTTACGTAACCCTGCATGTTAGAGGCTGCTGCCCTATATACAGAGACTTGAAATCACTGGCCACTTTAATAATGGAACACTAGTCACTGTAATAATGTTTACATATTTTGCTTTACTCATCTCATATGTATATACTGTATTCTATTCTACTGTATTTTAGTGTATGCCACTCCGACATTGCCCATCCAAATATTTATATATTCCTTAATTCAATTCTTTTACTTTTAGGTTTGTGTGATTTGTGTGTATTGTTGTGAATTGTTAGATATTACTGCACTGATGGATCTAGAAACACAAGCATATCGCTACACCCTCAATAACATCTGCTTAACATGTGTATGTGACCGATCAAATTTGATTTGATTTTGATATAAAGGAAAGGGGGATACCTAGTCAGTTGTACAACTGAATGCATTCAACTGAAATGTGTCTTCCGCATTTAACCCAACCCCTCTGAATCAGAGAGGTGCAGTTGGCTGCCATAATCGACATCCAGGCTCCATAGGTAGAGTTTTGTCATATTTCTTAGACAAGTGTATACATACTTTAGGTGGTAAGACTAGAGAATGACTAAGATTTAGTGTCGTATCAGTATATCACACTGTACAGGGATAGTACAGGAGTCTCTGGACTTGAATCATAAAGTGTTGTTATCAAGGTCTATACTGTGCTGCTGTAGCAATGTTTTAATAAAACATTGGTGAAAGTGACGCCATCTTATCGGGATATTTTATTCCTACAATGTAGTTGCAATTCTTTTTGTTGTTGGTTAATATTGTCTATTTCTTTCTGTTTCTCTATGTAGAATGCCTTTCTCTCAGCTCTGCCCTATCTGGGTGGCTGGGCCTTCTCAGTGATATCAGGTGTAGTAGCAGACAGCCTCCTGGAGAAGGAGCTGTTGAGTGTCACAGCGGTCCGCAAGATCTTCACTATCACAGGCAAAGAGGGGACTTTTATATTTTAAAGGAATTGGTCTTGGTTGCTTATGGAATGGGCTTTACCAGATGTTTGATTGATTGGCTGTTAAAACGTACAAAAGTTTGCAACAATTTTTTCGGGATTCTTTGGTACTATTTAATGCTGTTGATATTTTAGTCTGTAGAAATGTGTTTTTTAACAAAATATGAACTTATAGAGTATTACATTTTACATTTTATATTGACATTTTAGTAATTTATCAGAAGCTCTTATCCAGAGCAACTTACAGTTAGAGTATCATATATATACAGTGGGGAGAACAAGTATTTGATACACTGCCGATTTTGCAGGTTTTCCTACTTACAAAGCATGTAGAGGTCTGTAATTTTTATCATAGGTACACTTCAACTGTGAGAGACGGAATCTAAAACAAAAATCCAGGAAATCACATTGTATTATTTGTAAGTAATTAATTTGCATTTTATTGCATGACATAAGTATTTGATAACCTACCAACCAGTAAGAATTCCGGCTCTCACAGACCTGTTAGTTTTTCTTTGAGAAGCCCTACTGTTCTCCACTCATTACCTGTATTAACTGCACCTGTTTGAACTCGTTACCTGTATAAAAGACACCTGTCCACACACTCAATCAAACAGACTCCAACCTCTCCACAATGGCCAAGACCAGAGAGCTGTGTAAGGACATCAGGGATAAAATTGTAGACCTGCACAAGGCTGGGATGGGCTACAGGACAATAGAAACAGCTTGGTGAGAAGGCAACAACTGTTGGCGCAATTATTAGAAAATGGAAGAAGTTCAAGATGACGGTCAATCACCCTCGGCCTGGGGCTCCATGCAAGATCTCACCTCGTGGGGCATCAATGATCATGAGGAAGGTGAGGGATCAGGCCAGAACTACACGGCAGGACCTGGTCAATGACCTGAAGAGAGCTGGGACCACAGTCTCAAAGAAAACCATTAGTAACACACTACGCCGTCATGGATTCAAATCCTGCAGCGCACACAAGGTCCCCCTGCTCAAGCCAGCGCATGTCCAGGCCCGTCTGAAGTTTGCCAATGACCATCTGGATGATCCAGAGGAGGAATGGGAGAAGGTCATGTGGTCTGATGAGACAAAAATAGAGCTTTTTGGTCTAAACTCCACTCGCCGTGTTTGGAGGAAGAAGAAGGATGAGTACAACCCCAAGAACACCATCCCAACCGTGAAGCATGGAGGTGGAAACATCATTCTTTGGGGATGCTTTTCTGCAAAGGGGACAGGACGACTGCACCGTATTGAGGGGAGGATGGATGGGGCCATGTATCGTGAGATCTTGGCCAACAACCTCCTTCCCTCAGTAAGAGCATTGAAGATGGGTCGTGGCTGGGTCTTCCAGCATGACAACGACCCGAAACACACAGCCAGGGCAACTAAGGAGTGGCTCCGTAAGAAGCATCTCAAGGTCCTGGAGTGGCCTAGCCAGTCTCCAGACCTGAACCCAATAGAAAATCTTTGGAGGGAGCTGAAAGTCCATATTGCCCAGCGACAGCCCTGAAACCTGAAGGGTCGGGAGAAGGTCTGTATGGAGGAGTGGGCCAAAATCCCTGCTGCAGTGTGTGCAAACCTGGTCAAGAACTACAGGAAACGTATGATCTCTGTAATTGCAAACAAAGGTTTCTGTACCAAATATTAAGTTCTGCTTTTCTGATGTATCAAATACTTATGTCATGCAATAAAATGCAAATTAATTACTTAAAAATCATACAATGTGATTTTCTGGATTTTTGTTTTAGATTCCGTCTCTCACAGTTGAAGTGTACCTATGATAAAAATTACAGACCTCTACATGCTTTGTAAGTAGGAAAACCTGCAAAATCGGCAGTGTATCAAATACTTGTTCTCCCCACTGTATATATGTGTGTGTGTGTGTGTGTGTGTTGTTAATTGAATGAATGGCCACACTTATGTGTCTCTATTATCAATAGAAAGTAAGTGCAGTGTTTGTACATTCAACATGTGTATTGATGTATATTGTTGACTCCTCCTCCCCCAGGTCTGCTGCTGCCTGCAGCATTCCTGGTTGCTGTGGGCTACTCCGGCTGCAGTGGGGTGTTGGCTGTGACCTTTCTCACCCTCTCTACAACTGTAGGAGGCACCAGTGCAGCCGGGGTCTTCATCAACCAGATAGACATTGGTCCACGGTGGGTGTTTATCTATTTGAGATGTCGTCACTTCACTTGTTTCTCTTCACTTCTCTCCTTACTCACCAGTCTTTTCTGGCATGTTTTGTACCTTCACTGAACTCTCTTGCACTCATTCTATCACACTCTCAGCCACTTACTCAGTGCTTTTTCACTGCTTTTGGATGTATTTGAACCTCTTTGTCTCACTCTTCCTCTCATATTCAGGTATGCGGGGGTGCTTTTAGGAATCACCAACACTTTCGGGACTATCCCAGGTGTTGTCGCGCCGATCGTCACAGGTTACCTCACCAAAGATGTACGCTTTAGCTTTTCCTTCATCATCAAATTGATTCATTCTGTACTGCTTTTCAAAATAATTAAATAGATTTAATATAGCTACTTAAGTACTTGTTTCTGTAAAAAGTATTCGACCGTGGCTGCGTCTACACAGGCAGTCCAATACTGATCTTTTTTTCACTCGTTGGTCTTTTGACCAATCAGCTCTGAAAAAGATCTGATGTGATTGGTCAAAAGACCAATTAGTGGAAGAAAGATCAGAATTGGGCTGCTTGACACGAGGACAATGCAATGACTCATTTCTAAAAGTTACTGCACCCTTGAAGACTGTTATACATACGACTGTGACTTATGTCTCCCCTCCAACAGCACTCCTTGGCGGGATGGAGGAATGTGTTCTGTCTATCGGCCGGGATCAGCGCCGGAGGAGCGCTTGTCTTCACTTTGTTTGGCAGCGGGAAGGTCCAGAAATGGGCCCTGGCAGAGGAGGATCAGGAGCAGGCAGAAACAGAGAGAGACGGGTTAATCCCTACATGACAGACAGACATGACCTAAAGGGAATAGGACCTGTAAGAAATAAGCTGACCTCAGGTTAACTTAACTCCCCATCAGGTGGTTTTAAAAAGGATGGACCAGTGCATTTTAATAGTCTCTTAGTACACTGTGTTGGGAATGGGACCCTATATATAATACAATATTCATGATAGAATTAGGGACTTTTTAAAATGGCCTCTTTATATACCAAATGCCTTTCTTTAGTATTGTTTACAACAATCTGTTTCTGACCACGTTTGGTATTTATACTGAACAAAAAAATATAAATGCAACAAGTAAAGTGTTGCTCCTATGTTTCATGAGCTGAAATATTTCTCAGATTTTCTGCACAAAATTTGCCAAAATAATCTATCCACCTGACAGGTGTGGCATATCATGAATCTGATTAAACGGCATGATCATTACACTGGTGCACCTTGTGCTGGGGACAAAAGACCACTCTAAAATGTGAAGTTTTCACACAACGCCACAGATAATTGGCATGCTGACTACAGGAATGTCCACCAGAGCTGTTGCCAGAGAATTTAATGTTAATTTCTCTACCATAAGCTGTCTCCAACATCGTTTTAGAGAACAGCCTTACAACCGCAGACCACGTGTAACCATGCCAGCCCAGGACCTCGACATCTGGTTTCTTCCCCTGCTGGATCGTCTGAGACCAGCCACCCGGACAGCTGATGAAACTGAGTATTTCTGACAGTAATACAATTATTTTGTGTGGAAAAAATAATTCTGATTGGCTGGGCCTGGCTCCCAAGTTTGTGGGCCTATGCCCTCCCAGGCCCACCGATGGCTGTGCCCCTGCCCAGTCATGTGAAATCCATAGATTAGGGCCTAATGAATTCATTTCAATTGACTGATTTCCATATATGAACTATAATGTATTTTTCTTCAGTGTATATATATACAGGATGAGTCATTATGCCTTTTATACTTAAATCAAAGAGCTTTACATTTAATAATGGGCTACCCCTAGTGGTATAAGGAAATACACAGGCAACTTCTAATAAACTAGATTACTCTTTAATTGATCACTTTTAAGTGCTCTTATACTTTTATCTGCCACATTTTATAAAAAAATACCTGTGCTCTTCTCAGGATTCATTGCCTATGATTAGCCATTGTCTAGTCTGTTGGCTATATAACAATTACTGCCCCAAACCATTTGTTCTTTGAATATTTTTTAATTGAATGACAGACAGATGTACGTACAGAACTTGAACAATTGAAATGAACAAAACCATCAAACATAACTTTTTTTTAGCACCACTTATTTTACCGCCACTTATTTGACCTCCAATGTGCCCTTAAAGATAATGCTGCACAAAAAAAGGTGGTTACCAAAATGTTTAATTTTAGGAAATGTACATTCATGTAAGAATGTTTTGTTGGTCAATGTAAATTCATGCAAGAACATTTTGTAAGTGTTATGTAAAAACAAATCAATGTGAATGTTCATAACAGAAAAAAATCTGTGAAATCAAAATGTCATGCTATTTCAAGTAGCCTACTGGTTTAACTTTCCATTAAATAATATACCAAATGTTCACATAATTAATTTTTGGGTTGTCATGTGTTGTCATTTTAATACTTTTGAATAATTATATTAGTGGCAATTTTATCCTAATTGCATTATACATTTTTTATTCGCATTTATATTGCTTCAAAGTAAGACTTTTATTTGGAAGTTTTCAAGCTCCATAACCTGGTTCCATTTTAACTTCCAACCCGGATGTTGTTAGTTGCTAGCGTGAACGTGAGTGTGAAACGAGTGCTTCTTACATTTTCAGACTGCAGGGCAACAACATTTTTGTACGTCGTTTTTTGGGGGGAGGCAATTTTCGGAATACTCCAACTACTAAAAAGGCATCACATTTTAAGCATGGTTGGAGATATAGCTAGCTAATAAAGAGCTACGTTAAGAAATATCATGTAGTACTGCATTTTATTATTTTGTACAACGCGTGCAAAACAAGACAGGGGAGGCAATTTTCGGAATACTCCAACTACTAAAAAGGCATCACCTTAACCCTGAGTAGAACCATTTTAAGAATGGCTAAACGAAAACGCGCCGTTGAGGCTTATGAAATGCCCCTCAATACTGAAGACGATTCAGATTCCAGCAGTGAATCTGAGCCTGACAGTGATGTATTTTGGACTAAACCTCTTGAATGTTCCACTGGTAGTGAGGACAGTGAGATAGAAGCGCCACCAACCGAGAAACCCCGGCTGAAGAACCCAGTCATTTCAACAGGAAAACCGGTTCCTCCAACAGAGAATGGGGATCATGAGACTGGCAAAGATGGCACCGTTTGGCGAGGGTTAAATCCCATTGGAGAGGCAGTGGGCCAGAGAGCAACGCAACATGTTTTCATGGTCGCTCCAGGGCCAACAGAGTGCGCAAAAAGCGACATAGACAGCAGCCCACTCAGCGCCTTTCATTGCCTGTTTGACATCAACATGTTGCTCCACATCAAAGAATGTACAGTTGAAGAAGCACGCAGATGCACTGATGACAGTTTTTGCGATATGTCTTTGGATGAGCTTCAAGCCTGCATTGCATTGCGCTCCTTTACGTTTGTGTGGCGTTCGGTGGCAATTGCGCGAAGATGGAGAGCTTTTGGAATGACCAATGGGGGGGTGATCTTTTTTGGACAAACAATGCCAAGGAACAGATTTAGAGACATGCGATATTTATGTTTAGACCCAAAATAAATAAAGAGTGAAAGTGTAAAAAATGACAAATGTTCCCCCGTGTCACACGTTTTGAACAGTTTTGTCAAAAATAGCATCACCTGCTACAACCCTGGGCCGAATATTGCTGTTGATTCGCAGTTGTTTCCCACAAAAGCACAGTGCGTTTTCTCGCACTTCATGGGAAACAAGCTCGACCGTTCTGGAATCAAGTTCTGGCTGGCAGTGACTCCAAATACATCGTGAATGGTTTCCCGGACTTGGGGAAAGAAGATGACTTCTGGACAGCGCCAGTTTGACAGCAGTGTGGTGCTGAAGCTGATGGAACCTTATCTTGACAAAGGAAGGAATGTGACCACTTCAGTTGAACTGGCAAATAAGTTGCTGCATGAGAGAACGACCCTGGTTCTGAAACACAATGACGCGACGCTGACTGTGTACATGTGTAAGCCAATGAAGACCATCAGTGTTCTCAGCACCCTGCACCTGTCTGTTGGCACTAGTGCCGGCAGAAAGAAAACCCCAGAATCTATGACTTTCTACAACTCCACTAAAGTCGGGGTGAATGTGTTGGAAAGGAATGCGCGCATGTACAGTGTGAAGGGTGGCTCCCAGCGGTGGCCAATGGCCGTATTCTACAACGTCCTGGACTTGGCAGCCATCATGCCTATGTGCTTTACAAAGAGTGCATGTGGGACTCAGCGATATACCCGGAGAGAGTTTATCCTGAACCTAGGATCAGCGCTTCGGTTAAACTGTGATGCTAAAAGGAGCTATAAAGTCAGATCCCGATCCCCGCCCGGCCAACGAGTTAGTGAAAAGAAAGAGTTGTCAAGGGGCTAGTACTAAATGTAGGAACATAACTCTTGAGGTATGTTCAGAATGCAGGAGATATGTTTGTGGAAAGTGCGCCAAGACGGTAAAGAAAATAATACTGTCACAAATGCTTGTCGCAGGACACTTTACAAAACCCCCAAATTTGCGGCATGGGTAAAAGCGCGCGCCCACGAACTGTGAAGACATATGTTAATGCATTGGCTGCATTTTCATCGACATAAAAAACAAGTAGCCTACTACCTACCTCAGCATGACATTTACATTTAAGTCATTTAGCAGACGCTCTTATCCAGAGCGACTTACTCATGAATATAAAAATACAGTATAGGCTACAGTGTTTGATGGAAGAAGTTATGTGTTCATGGTTTACATTCAATTTACAACCAAGTACTGACTGTAATTTGTAACCAAAACGAGTTAACAAAATGTATTTGATTCCATTAAGGTTAAGCATTTAAAATAAAAGGTGTTGTAGATTACTTTTGACTAATATTCATATTTTAATCTCTCCCCAAAAAAGGAGATTAAAGAGTTGACACCAAAAAACGAAATAGTTGAATCTCTGACGAACTGCACATTATAAAATAAATATATACATTTTTGAGTAATCAAGAAATAAGACATGCTCAAGGTGGGCAGCAAGGCTTCTGTCTTTCCAAATTCAATAGTGTGTGTAATTTTGAGATGGGTAGTGCTATTCGGGACCCTACCCTAAACCTTAACCCTTACCTAACAATTTTAAATGTCTACGTCAATGGGGTGACGTCAGAGTTGCGACAGTTGCTAAAACTCTCAAGAAGGCTATGAATAAAGACATTTCTATGGCTGTGCATCAGGCGCTTGCCTCAGATTTAGTGTGAATGATCTGGATGTACATTGCGGTAAACTTCACTGAGCTATAGTTAAGCAATAAGGCCAGAGGTGTGGTATATACCAATATTACACGGCTAGGGCTGTTCTTACACATGATGCAATGCGGAGTGCCTGGATACAGCCATTAAATGCGCTGCATGGTCAATCCGATGTCTGCAGTGCCCATACAGCAATTTCTGCCATACAACCTCTGCAGAAGTCAGGGCATTCATACTTATTGAGTTTCGCAGAGCTGTTGTGAAGGAAGTTGTCAAGGATGTGGGTTTGTGTTTATACTGGACCCCCGCCCCCACCTACCGTCAACCAATCATGGCAGTGCAGAGAGCTATATGGAGCCATCCACATTGTTACAAATAAATTGGGCGGTGCACATGCAGTACAGAGCTCAATTTGGCCTCTGCATGCCTCCAGAGGCTTCACAATTGCCTCACACATCCATATGGCACATTTGACCACATTTTGATCAAGCATAAATTGGCTTTTAACTATTGGTATATTGGCCAAATACCACAAACCCCAAGGTTCCTTATTGCTATTAGAACTGGTTACCAACGTAATTAGAAAAGTCAACTATTTTTGTTTTTGTCATACCCCTGGTATATGGTCTGATATACCACTGCTTTCAGCCATTTAGCATTCAGGGCTTAACCCACCCAGTTTATAATCTCCACCACGCCTACCCTCAACACAGGGGCCCCTGTGCTTAGTCCCCTCCTATATTCTCTGTTCACCCACTCCAACACCATCATTAAGTTTGCTCACAACATAATGGTGGTAGTCCTGATCACCGACGACGATGAGACAGCCTACAGGGAAGATGTCAGTGACCTGGCAGTGTGGTGCCAGTACAAAACCTCTCCCCCGATGTCAGCAAGACAAAGGAGCTGATTGTGGACTACAGGAAATGGAGGCCTGAGCACGACCCCATTTACATCGACACGGCTGTATTGGAGCGGGTCGAGAGCTTCAAGTTCCTCGGTGTCCACATCACTAAGGACCCATCATGATTCAAACACATCAACACTGTCGTGAAGAAGGCATGACAACGCCTCTTCCCAATCAGGAGGCTGAAAATATTTGGCATGGGCCCTCAGGTCCTCAAAAAGCACACTGACTTGGTACCGGCACTCCTTGTATATAGTCTCATTTAAAAAGTATACAGTTGAAGTCGGAAGTTTACATCACTTAAGTTGGAGTCATTAACTTGTTTTTCGATCACTCCACACATTTCTTGTGAACAAACTATAGTTTTGGCAAGTCTGTTAGGACTCATACTTTGTGCATGACACAAGTAATTTCTCCAACAATTGCTTACAGACAGATTATTTCACTTATAATTTACTATCACAATTCCAGTGGGTCAGAAGTTTACATACTAAGTTGACTGTGCCTTTAAACAGCTTGGAAAATTTCAGAAAATGATGTCATGGCTTTAGAAGCTTCTGATAGGCTAATTGACATCATTTGAGTCAATTGGAGGTGTACCTGTGGATGTATTTCAAGGCTTACCTTCAAACTCAGTGCCTCTTTGCTTGACATCATGGGAAAATCAAAAGAAATCAGCCAAGTCCTCAGGAAAAAAATTTGCTTCAACCTTGGGAGCAATTTCCAACTGCTTGACGGTACCACGTTCAACTGTACAAACAATAGAACACAAGTATAAACACCATGGGAGCACCTCAGCCATCGGACCGCTCAGGAAGGAGATGCGTTCTGTCTCCTAGAGATGAACGTACTTTGGTGCGAAAAGTGCAAATCAATCCCAGAACAACAGCAAAGGACCTTGTGAAGATGCTGGATGAGATGGGTACAAAAGTGTGTGTGTGTGTATAGTAAAACGAGTCCTATATCGCCATAACCTGAAAATCCGCTCAGCAAGGAAGAAGCCACTGCTCCAAAACCGCCATAAAAAAGCCAGACTACATTTTGCAACTGCACATGGGGACAAAGATTGTACTTTTTGGAGAAAGGTCCTCTGGTCTGATGAAACAAAAATAGAACTGTTTGGCCATAATGACCATCGTTATGTTTGGAGGAAAAAGGGGGAGGCTTGCAACCCGAAGAACACCATCCCAACCGTGACGCACGGGGGTGGCAGCCTCATGTTGTGGGCGTGCTTTGCTGCAGGAGGGACTGATGCACTTCACAAAATAGATGGCATCATGAGGCAGGAAAATTATGTGGATATATTGAAGCAACATCTCAAGACATCAGTCAGGAAGTTAAAGCTTGGTTGCAAATGGGTCTTGCAAATGGACAATGACCCCAAACATACTTCCAAAGTTGTGGCAAAATGGCTTAAGGACAACAAAGTCAAGGTATTGGAGTGGCCATCACAAAGCCCTGACCTCAATCCTATAGGAAATGTGTGGGCAGAAGTGAAAAAGCGTGTGTGAGCAAGGAGGCCTAAAAACCTGACTCAGTTACACCAGCTCAGGAGGAATGGGCCAAAATTCACCCAACTTATTGTGGGAAGCTTGTGGAAGGCTACCCAAAACGTTTGACCCAAGTTAAACAATTTAAAGGCAATGATACCAAATACTAATTGAGTGTATGTAAACTTCTGACCCACTGGAAATGTGATGAAAGAAATAAAAGCTGAAATGAATCATTCTCTCTACTATTATTCTGACATTTCACATTCTTAAAATAGTGTTGATCCTAACTGACCTAAGACAGGGATTTTTTATGAGGACTAAATGTTTGTTTTTTTTCATTAAAAAAAGAGAAGTTAAACAAATCAAAATATATTTTAGAATTTATATTCTTCAAAGTAGCCACCCTTTGCCTTGATGACAGCTTTGCACACTCTGGAAATAATTTCAATTAACAGGTGTGCCTTCTTAAAATTACATTTGTGGAATTTCTTTCTTTAATGTGTTTGAGCCAATCAGTTGTGTTGTGTGACAAGGTAGAGGTGGTATACAGAAAATAGCCCTATTTGGTAAAAGACCAAGTCCATATTATGGCAAGAACAGCTCAAATAAGCAAAGAGAAACAACAGTCCATCATTACTTAAAGACATGAAGGTCAGTCAATCTGGAAAATTTATATAACTTTTAACTTTCAAGTGCTGTCACAAAAACCATCAAGCACTACGATGAAACTGGCTCTCATGAAGACCGCCACAGGAAAAGAAGACCCAGAGTTACCTCTGCTGCAGAGGATACGTTCATTAGCGTTACCAGCCTCCGAAAGTGCAGCCTAAGTAAATGCTTCACGGAGTTCAAGTAACAGACACATTTCATCAACTGTTCAGAGGAGGCTGCCTGAATCAGGCCTTCATGGTCGAATTGCTGCAAAGAAACCCCTACTAAAGGACACCAATAAGAAGAAGAGAATTGGTTGTGCCAAGTAACACGAGCAATTGACATTAGACCGGTGGAAATCTGTCTTTTGGTCTGATGATTTCCAATTTCAGATTCTTGGGTCCAACCGCTGTGTCTTTTTGAGATGCAGAGTAGGTGAACGGATGATCTCCACATGTGTGTTCCCACCGTGAAGCATGGAGGAGGTGTGAGGGTGCTTTGCTGGTGACGCTGTCAGTGATTTATGTAGAATTCAAAGCACACTTAACCAGCATGGGTACCACAGCGATACGCCATCCCATCTGGTTTGCACTTAGTCCCACTATCATTTGTTTTTCAATAGGACAATGACCAAACATACCTCCAGGCTGTGTAAGGGCTATTTGACCAAGGAGAGTAATGGAGTGCTACATAAGATGGCCTGGCTTCCACAATCACCCGACCTCAACCCAATTGAGATGGTTTGGGATGAGTTGGACCACAGAATGAAGGAAAAGCAGCCAAAATGTGCTCTGCATATTTGGGAACTCCTTCAAGACGGTTAGAAAAGCATTCCTCATGAAGCTGGTTGAGAGAATGCCAAGTGTGCAAATCTGTCCTCATGGCAAAGTTTACAATTGGCTCATTCATCCCCCTCCTCTCCCCTGTAACTATTCCCCAGGTCGTTGCTGCAAATGAGAACGTGTTCTCAGTCAACTTACCTGGTAAAATAACGGTAAAATAAATAAAAATAAAAAGGATGGCTACTTTGAAGAATTTCAAAAATGAAATATATTAGGGAAAAAAATGTAATGCTTTTTTTGGGTTACAACATTATTCCGTTTGTGTTATTTCATAGTCTTGATGTCTTCACTATTATTCTACAATGTAGAAAATAGTCAAAATAAAGAAACCCTTGAATGAGTAGTTGTGTCCAAACTTGTTTTTTGTCTACTTTCCACAAAAATACTAAAACAAGCGTATACTTCCAGACACATACAAACAATGACTACATCTCTTCTGCCCAGACCCGCATGCTCACACCCCCATCCCTAGTGCCTGCATTATAGTTTGCCACTTGGTCTTAAATTGTAACATAACATTTTTAAATAATAAATAATTCGATTTTTCCATTGTCAATGATCGCGGATTGATTGACTTCCAAGTATTTAGTATATGTTTTTTCGCAATGAGAAAATAATTGTCCAGCCTATTGGGTATCTTACTCCACCCCCATATGTCATGTCTTGAAATATGCAGACAGACGGATTGAAAGTTTACATTGTAATACGTCTAATTATTGCGGCATTATTATTTGTATACTTGAGAAATGTCGTGCTGTAGAATTTGTGAATTTTGTCTCTTGTATAATAAATTCTATAAATATGTTTATACTGGATCAAACATCCTTCAAATTTTTTTTTTTTTTAACTAATTTTGTTAGTTATGCTCCAACTTTCCCTCCATCTTGTGCCAACATCAGCACAACTCTGCATAGTTGGGAAAGGGCTCGTAAGTAAGCGTTTCATGGTTAAGTCTACACCTGATGTATTTGGCGCCTGTGACAAATTTGATTTGCCTGACTTCATGACCAAAATGTATCCTATTTACACTTTGTAGTCAATTTTGACCTGTTTCTGATGTATACATTTTTCTGACTCATGTCTGTCACGTAGGCCATTTTCAAAACAAAAAGTTGCTTTTTAGGGGCAGTCACTCTTTAAGAGTACAGTTACTGTACATAAAGCCTATGAATGAGTGTCTTTAATGCCCTTTATTCTTCACTTCTTGTGACAACCTTTTTCACTATGCATAAAATCATAATGAAAAGATCATAGGCTATTGATTTATTTTCATCAAGAAAGGTATGCAAAACAGGACGTTGACATAACTTGTTTAGATAATAGGCCTACTGCATTTGTGGGAGGTTTTCGCATGTTGATGAAATTATATTCTTCTCTTGGCAGACATCTCATTGTTAGATGAAATTCTAATATTTTCTCATGGTCAGTAGATTCATCCTTCTGATACTTTGCTCAGACACTTCCCACTGGACAAAAATGTGTTTTGTCTCATTTCAACAACATGAAATGTAATGTGATGACATTGAATTAATGTGGAAAGCTGATTTGGATTTGCAAAAAGTCCTCAATATCTTTTTTTTCCATCCAACTTGTAACCTAAATCCAATGTCATGGTGACATTTAAAAAAAAAAAAAAATGTTTTTTATTCACATTGACATTTTTGCATATTTATAAAATATTGCATTTACTTGTATACAGTATAGGCCACTTATACATGTTACCTAGTCATCTTCAACTAGGCAAACTTTAAATGTTTGCCGTTTTAATTGGATATTTAAAAGGGGGTATTTGAGACAAATGTCCAGATATGATTTTCTAGTAATCCTCACATTTAATTCACTCCCATTTAAAAAAAAAAAAATGTTTTTATTCACATTGACATTTTTGCATATTTATAAAATATTGCATTTACTTGTATACAGTATAGGCCACTTATACATGTTACCTAGTCATCTTCAACAAGGCAAACTTTAAATGTTTGCCGTTTTAATTGGATATTTAAAAGGGGGTATTTGAGACAAATGTCCAGATATGATTTTCTAGTAATCCTCACATTTAATTCACTCCCATTTAAATTCCAATGTGTCCCCCCCCCCCCCCCTAGTATTTCACTCACATTTGAAACACATGTGAAGGTGTTCTATTGAGCTCACCTCTTCCCAAATGTGCAATCAAGACATGGGACAGCTGGGGCCCAGAGTCATATGCATGTGTTTAGACTTTCTCCCTTCACACTTGGCCTGAGGCCAAACTAAAGAAAAGGCTGACCAAAAGGACTTTGTTTGCAAGTGTGAACCAACTACTTTAGATTGCCAGAGGGTGACAGGAGGGCACTGTCTTGCAAAATATTCTATTTGCATTAGCAATTAGCCCCCTGAAACTAGAATGACACTGAGTACCTTACACACACAGTATATTTAAGATATCAATCATTTAATTTTGTGGCTTTATCAGTAGGCTATATAAAGAACATGACTGTTATTTCACTGACCATTTTATGCTGATACTATTTTTCACTTTTCATGCCCCAGTTTTGTCACTGCATGACTAATGTTTATCTTCCTTTAGAGATTGGAATCTACACTAAACAAAAATATAAATGCAAAATGCAACTATTTCAAAGATTTTACTGAGTTACAGTTCATATAAGGAAATCTGTCAATTGAAATAAATAAATTAGGCCCTAATATATATATATATTAGTATATATATATATATATATATATACATATATATATATATATATATAAAATAAACAAATGTTTAATGCTCAATGGGTGACGTGTCTGAGTATGCAGGCCGTGGAAGAACTAGGACATTTTTAACTTCCAGGAATTGTGTACAGATCTGTGTGACATGGGGCCCTGCATTATCATGCTGGAACATGAGGTGATGAATGGTACGACAATGGGCCTCAGGATCTCGTCACGGTATCTCTGTGCATTCAAATTGCCATCAATAAAATGCAATTGTGTTTGTTGTCCATAGTTTATGCCTGCCCATACCATAACCCCACCTCCTCCGTGGGGCACTATGTTAACAATGTTGACATGAGCAAACTGCTCACCCACACGATGCCATCTGCCCGGTACAGTTGAAACCGGGATTCATCTGTGAAGAGCACACTTCTCCAGCGTGCCAGTGGCCACTGAAGGGGAGCATTTGCCCACTGAAGACGGTTACAAGGCTGAACTACAGTCAAGACCCTGGTGAGGACTGCAAGCTTGCAGATGAGCTTCCCTGAGATGGTTTCTGACAATTTGTGCAGAAATTCTTCAGTTGTGTAAACCCACAGTTTCATCAGCTGTCTGGGTGGCTGGTCTTAGACAATCCAGCAGGTGACGAAGCCAGATGTGGAGGTCCTGGGCTGGCATGGTAACACATGGTCTGCGGTTGTGAGGCTGGTTGCATGTACTGCCAAATTCTCTAAAACAATGTTGGACATTCAATTCTCTGGCAACAGCCCTGGTGGACATTCCTGCAGTCAACATGCCAATTGCACACTCCCTCAACTTGAGACATCTGTGGCATTGTGTTGTGTGACAAAACTGCACATTTTAGTGTCCCCAGCACAAGGTGCACCTGTGTAATGACCATGCTATTTAATCAGCTTCTTTATATGCCACACCTGTCAGGTGGATGGATTATCTTGACAAAAGTGAAATGCTCATTAACAGGGATGTAAACAAATTTGTGCACAAAATTTGGGAGAAATACGTGTTTTTGTGCATATGGAAAATGTTGGATCTTTTATTTCAGCTCATGAAACATGGGACTATCACTTTACATGTTGAGTTGATATATTTGTTCAGTATATACTGTCTATTGCTTATTAAGATAAGACTGTTGCTGGTGGTCACAATCTTAACTGCCTGTTTAGCCATCAGGAAGATTCAGAACTGATATTAGCGGACACCCAGCACCATGACACTCTGCCAGACACAGCCCACTCTCTCTTCCTGAGTTAGTGTGTGAAATGAGACTTCAGCTGTTGCTTGTTGTAGCGGTGTGTGCTGCTGACATTAAATCAAATCATAACTTCAGCACTGAATGGGAATCACTGTCTGAGGTTTACTTATCTGTATCTTAGTCTGTGCCGCTCTGACATTGCTCGTCCATATATTCTTAATTCATCTTTCCTTTACTTAGATTTGTGTGTAATGGGTATATTTTGTGAAATTGTTAGATATTACTGCACTGTCAGAGCTAGAAACAAGCATTTCGCTACACCCACAATAACATCTGCTAAACATGTGACCAATCAAATTTGATTTGATTTATAATAGCGCTACCGCTGTGAGGCAATCTGAATGTCATGAGATTCTCATCTACAGTGGCTACCGACGGGGAGCCACTCCGTGAGCTGTGAGCCACTCCGGGACATGCTGAGTAATTGGTGAGTGTAAGTATGTGTCTAGGAATGGGGAGGGGTGTGTGGGTTGGATAGCCAGCCACACGGACAGCTGCAGTTATTTCTTTCAACTGCCTCCAATCTCCCTTAGTCAAGTTATCCGCGGCTCTTCAGTGTGTGTGAGTGTGTGTCATTGTGGATGACTGTGTGTTTTATGTACGTGTTCTTTATCTGGGTGTCACTGAGTGAAGAGGTAGGGTTTCAGATGTTTTCAGAAGAGCTTGGACTGGGCTGAACGGGAGCTGCCCTCCTGTGGGGGTATAGGAGGGCCAAGAGACCGGAGGTGGCAGAACGGAGTGTTTGAGCATAGCCTGAATGTAGGGAGGGGCAGTTCTTCTTGCTCCTCTGTAGGCAAGTACCGTGGTCTTGTAGTGGATGCAAGATTTGACTGGAAGCCAGTGTAGTGTGCGGAGGAGCAGTGTGACATGGAGAACTTGGGACGGTTGAACACCAGGCGGTTGCAGCATTCTGGATAAGTTGCAGGGGTTTGATGGCATAAGCGGGGAGCCCAGCCAACAGCGAGTTGCAGTAGCCCAGACGGGAGAAGACAAATGCTTGGATTAGGACCTGTGCCGCTTCCTGTGTGAGGTAGGGTCTTACTCTACGCATGTTGTAGAGCAACCTTCCCCGGGAGGAAGTGCAGCTCCGTCTTGCAGAGGTTGAGCTTGAGGTGGTGGGCCGACATCCAAGCTGAGGTATCGGCCAGGCACGCAGAGATGCGTGTCACCATCTGGGTGTCAGAAGGGGAGAAGTAGTGGAGTGTCATCCGCATAGCAATGATAGGAGAGACCATGTGAGGATATGACGGAGCCAAGTGACTTGGTGTATAGAGAGACGAGAGGGTCTAGAACCGAGCCCTGTGGGATACCAGTAGTGAGAGCACGTAGTGCAGACACAGACCCTCTCCACGCCACCTGGTAGGAGCGGCCTGCCAGGTGGGAAGCAATCCATGAGTCTGCAGAGCCTGAGTCGCCCAGCCCTGAGAGGGTGGAGAGGATCTGATGGTTCGGTGTTGAAGGCAGAGGATTGATCTAGGAGGATGAGAACAGAGGAGAGAGAGTTAGCTTTGGCAGTGCGGAGAGCCTCTGTGACACAGAAGAGCAGTCTCGGTTGAGTGACCCGTCTTGAAGCCTGACTGGTTAGTGTCAAGAAGATCTTTCTGAGAGATAGCGAGAGAGTTGGTCAGAAACAGCACACTCAAGTGTTTTGCAAAGAAATACCGGGACACCGGTCTGCTAGAAAGATGTGTCGGCATCGAGTAATTGTCTCTGGCCCCCTCCCAGTTAGGGGGAGTGATGAGCTCTACAGCAGAGTCTCACAACTCAATCGCTGGTTGAAAACTGTTTTCTGCCCCTCCCAAAAGATAGAATTTGTAGATAATTGGCCCTCTTTCTGGGACTCACCCAGTCACCAAGCCTGGCCTCTTGAGGAGTGATGGACTCCATCCTAGCTGGAGGGGTGCTCTCATCTTATCTACCAACATAGACGGGGCTCTAACTCCTCTAGCTCCACAATGAAATAGGGTGCAGGCCAGGCAGCAGGCTGTTAGCCAGCCTGCCAGCTTAGTGGAGTCTGCCACTAGCACAGTCAGTGTAGTCAGCTCAGCTATCCCTATTGAGACCGTGTCTGTGCCTCGACCTAGGTTGGGCAAAACTAAACATGGCGGTGTTCGCCTTAGCAATCTCACTAGAATAAAGACCTCCTCCATTCCTGCCATTATTGAAAGAGATCGTGATACCTCACATCTCAAAATAGGGCTACTTAATGTTAGATCCCTCACTTCCAAGGCAGATATAGTCAATGATCATAATCTTGATGTGAATGGCCTGACTGAAACATGGCTTAAGCCTGATGAATTTACTGTGTTAAATGAGGCCTCACCTCCTGGTTACACTAGTGACCATATCCCCCGTGCATCCCGCAAAGGCGGAGGTGTTGCTAACATTTACGATAGCAAATTTCAATTTCCCCCAACAAAAAACGACGTTTTCGTCTTTTGAGCTTCTAGTCATGAAACCTATGCAGCCTACTCAATCACATTTTATAGCTACTGTTTACAGGCCTCCTGGGCCATATACAGCGTTCCTTACTGAGTTCCCTGAATTCCTATCGGACCTTGTAGTCATAGCAGATAATATTCATATTTTTGTTGACTTTAATATTCACATGGAAAAGTCCACAGACCCACTCCAAAAGGCTTTCGGAGACATCGACTCAGTGGGTTTTGTCCAACATGTCTCTGGACCTACTCACTGTCATAGTCATACTCTGGACCTAGTTTTGTCCCATGGAATAAATGTTGTGGATCTTAATGTTTTTCCTCATAATCCTGGACTATCGGACCACCATTTTATTACGTTTGCAATCGCAACAAATAATCTGCTCAGACCCCAACCAAGGAGCATCAAAAGTTGTGCTATAAGTTCTCAGACAACCCAAAGATTCCTTGATGCCCTTCCAGACTCCCTCTGCCTACCCAAGGACGTCAGAGGACAAAAATCAGTTAACCACCTAACTGAGGAACTCAATTTAATCTTGCGCAATACCCTAGATGCGTTACACCCCTAAAAACTAAAAACATTTGTCATAAGAAACTAGCTCCCTGGTATACAGAAAATACCCGAGCTCTGAAGCAAGCTTCCAGAAAATTGGAACGGAAATGGCGCCACACCAAACTGGAAGTCTTCCGACTAGCTTGGAAAGACAGTACTTTGCAGTATCGAAGAGCCCTCACTGCTGGTCGATCATCCTAGTTTTCCAACTTAATTCATGAAAATAAAACAATCCGAAATTTATTTTTGATACTGTCGCAAAGCTAACTAAAAAGCAGCATTCCCCAAGAGAGGATGGCTTTCACTTCAGCAGTGATAAATTAATGAACTTCTTTGAGGAAGGATCATGATCATTAGAAAGCAAATTATGGACTCCTCTTTAAATCTGCATATTCCTCCAAAGCTCAGTTGTCCTGAGTCTGCACAACTCTGCCAGGACCTTGGATCAAGGGAGACACTCAAGTGTTTAAGTACTAGATCTCTTGACACAATGATGAAAATAATCATGGCCTCTAAACCTTCAAGCTGCATACTGGACCCTATTCCAGCTAAACTACTGAAAGAGCTGCTTCCTGTGCTTGGCCCTCCTATGTTGAACATAATAAACGGCTCTCTATCCACCGGATGTGTACCAAACTCACTAAAAGTGGCAGTAATAAAGCCTCTCTTGAAAAAGCCAAACCTTGACCCAGAAAATATAAAAAATGATCAGCCTATATCGAATATTTGATTACTATCTAAAATTTTTGAAAAAGCTGTTTCGCAGCAACTCACTGCCTTCCTGAAGACAAACAATGTATACGAAATGCTTCAGTCTGGTTTTAGACCCCATCATAGCACTGAGACTGCACTTGTGAAGGTGGTAAATGACCTTTTAATGGCGTCAGACCGAGGCTCTGCATCTGTCCTCGTGCTCCTAGACCTTAGTGCTGCTTTTGATACCATCGATCACCACATTCTTTTGGAGAGATAAGAAACCCAAATTGGTCTACACGGACAAGTTCTGGCCTGGTTTAGATCTTATCTGTCGGACAGATATCAGTTTGTCTCTGTGAATGGTTTGTCCTCTGACAAATCAACTGTAAATTTCGGTGTTCCTCAAGGTTCCGTTTTAGAACCACTATTGTTCTCACTATATATTTTACCTCTTGAATGTCATTCGAAAACATAATGTTAACTTTCACTGCTATGCGGATGACACACAGCTGTACATTTCGATGAAACATGGTGAAGCCCCAAAATTGCCCTCGCTAGAAGCCTGTGTTTTAGACATAAGGAAGTGGATGGCTGCAAACTTTCTACTTTTAAACTCGGACAAAACAGAGATGCTTGTTCTAGGTCCCAAGAAACAAAGAGATCTTCTGTTGAATCTGACAGTTAATCTTGATGGTTGTACAGTCGTCTTAAATAAAACTGGGAAGGAACTCTGGGTTACTCTGGACCCTGATCTCTCTTTTGACGAACATATCAAGACTGTTTCAAGCACAGCTTTTTTCCATCTACGTAACATTGCAAAAATCAGAAACTTTCTATCCAAAAATTATGCAGAAAAATGTATCCATGTTTTTGTTACTTCTAGGTTAGACTACTGCAATGCTCTACTTTCCGGCTTCCCGGATAAAGCACTAAATAAACTTCAGTTAGTGCTAAATACGGCTGCTAGAATCCTGACTAGAACCAAAAAATGTGATCATATTACTCCAGTGCTAGCCTCCCTACACTGGCTTCCTGTTAAGGCATGGGCTGATTTCAAGGTTTTACTGCTAACCTACAAAGCATTACATGGGCTTGCTCATACCTATCTTTCCGATTTGGTCCTGCCATACATACCTACACGTACGCTACGGTCACAAGACGCAGGCCTCCTAATTGTCCCTAGAATTTCTAAGCAAACAGCTGTAGGCAGGGCTTTCTCCCATAGAGCTCCATTTTTATGGAATGCTCTGCCTATCCATGTGAGAGACTCGGTCTCAACCTTTTAAGTCTTTACTGAAGACTCATCTCTTCAGTAGGTCATGTGATTGAGTGTAGTCTGGCCCAGGAGTGTGAAGGTGAACGGAAAGGCACTGGCGCAACGAACCACCCTTGCTGTCTCTGCCTGGTCGGTTCCCCTTACTCCACTGGGATTCTCTGCCTCTAACCCTATTACAGGGGCTGAGTCACTGGCTTACTGGTGCTCTTCCATGCCGTCCCTAGTTTGTGTCGGGGGCTAGGGTCAGTCTGTTATATCTGGAGTACTTCTCCTGTCTTATCCGGTGTCCTTTGTGAATTTAAGTATGCTCTCTCTAATTCTCTTTCTTTCTCTCTCTCGGAGGACCTGAGCCCTAGGACCATGCCTCAGGACTACCTGGCATGATGACTCCTTGCTGTCCCCAGTCCACCTGGCCGTGCTGCTGCTCCAGTTTCAACTGTTCTGCCTGCGGTTATGGAACCCTGACCTGTTCACCGGACGTGCTACCTGTCCCAGACCTGCTGTTTTCAACTCTCTAGAGACAGCAGGAGCGGTAGAGATACTCTCAATGATCGGCTATGAAAAGCCAACTGACATTTACTCCTGAGGTGCTGACTTGTTGCACCCTTGACAACTACTGTGATTATTATTATTTGACCATGCTGGTCATTTATGAACATTTGAACATCTTGGCCATGTTCTGTTATAATCTCCACCCGGCACAGCCAGAAGAGGACTGGCCACCCCTCATAGCCTGGTTCCTCTCTAGGTTTCTTCCTAGGTTTTGGCCTTTCTAGGGAGTTTTTCCTAGCCACCGTGCTTCTACACCTGCATTGCTTGCTGTTTGGGGTTTTAGGCTGGGTTTCTGTACAGCACTTTGAGATATCAGCTGATGTAAGAAGGGCTATATAAATACATTTGATTTGATTTGTAGTTTTGACGTCAGAGGAGTCTTTTTTTTTCTTTTTTTACTCTGGCCATTTTAAAGTCAGCTGGGACGCAGCCAGTGGTCAGGGATGAGGGAAATTAGGAATGGGAGAAGGTCTCCAGCGATGGTCTGGAGGAGGGGATGGGGTTGTCGGGCGGCCGGACATAACTAGTCGCAGGATTTCATCTGGAGAGAGAGGGGAGAAAGAGATCAAGGCATAAGGTAGTTCTGTGTGAGTGGGACCAGTGGACTCAATAGGCTGAGTTAATGAGGAGCAGATGTTGTCAACCTTCTTTTCAAAGTGATTGATAAAGTTGTCCATAGAGGGAGAGTTTCCTAGGGTTAGAGGCAGAAGCTTGACATTTTGAATGATAGAGACTGGCTTTAGCAGCAGCCCCAGAGGAACAGAAGGTAGAGAGGAGGGACGGAAAGGATGATAGGTCCTCCAAAGTTTTTTAAATTTTTGCTCAGCTGCCCGAACCCCTGTTCTGTAAGCTTGCAATGAGTCACTCAGACACAGAACAGGAGGGGAGGGCCGGGCGGGAGGAAAGGGCGAGTCATTGGATGTGGAAAGGGAGGAGTGTAGGGTCGAATAGGCAGAATCAGGAGACCGGAGGGAGAAGGATTTAGCAGAAGGGAGAGATGATAGGATAGAAGAGGCGAGAGTAGTGGGAGAGATTGCGATGGCGCATGACCATCTGGGTAGGGGCTGAGTGGCTAGGGTTGGAGGAGAGGGAGACAGAAAAGGAAACAAAGAAGTGATCAAAGACCTGGAGGGGGTTTACAGTGAGATTAGTAGGCAAACAGCCTCTATGCCAGGCTCTCTGAGTCTGCTGGTCCACTACAGATTCACTAATTCTGTTTTTTTTTTTGCTGTCGGGACAGTTAGTGGGATTCTGCCCGAATTAAACAGTTATCTGCCCTGCCAATTTGATGTACATGATGTACAAATACAACATTATGTATTATACCCCCAAGGCAAAAGTTGTCATTTTAGTGTCAGTTTAGTGAGGCCCCAGGACAAAATGAAAGTAGCTAACAGTAGGCTCCATGGGGGAAAACCTGTAATTAAAGTGGCACTCCAGTCTCCTTTTCAGCTCATTTAACAACTGATTTACTTAACAAAAGGTGGTACAGGTAGTCATCAGCATGCTTCAGTCCTAATCCGGCTAGCCGAAGCGCATACTCCCTTAAAAGACCTTCACTTGAAAAACGAGAAAAAAAAGCGACAGTAGTACTGTCTGTCCCTTAATAGTCAGAATTAATCTAAGATCACTCAGGAAATCTGTCATAAATTGGAGGGAGGCTGATGACATCGACTTCCCATCAAACCAACTCCTTGATTGCCATTGAAGTTTGCTGTTGTGTCTGGAAAAAAAAAAACTTTCTCAAAACATTATTATTATAATTTTTTTACCCTTTTGTGTGTGTGCTTTAATGTATTTATACTTGGGATATTGCTTTCAACAGTAAACGTTCAAATATCACTGGAGGATGTCTTACAGCATAGTTTTCTCCTAGTCCCTCTTTGTCAGTCATACCTGCGCTCATCCCCTTCCCCTTTCTGGTGGACTGCATTTATTCAGTCCTTTAGCTGTTAATCATAGCACTACAGTGAATGCACAATCACCTCCTACCTACTTCCCATTTTGTTTCACCTACTTGTAAAATAAACTTAGCTGAGTATTCATAACACAACATATGATTGTCATATTTTATCATAACTGTTATGTCACATTTTAAAGCTGAATGCTTGTTGTCACTGCGTCCCTATTAAAAACAGGAATACATATAGGAACCGAGAGAGTGTCTCTTCATAACATTGTTGGGTGTGGTTTAGCAATGGTTTAATTATACAAGTTTGGGTGGCGTTGGGCGTCAGCAAGCCAACCCAAGGTTGTAGATTCAACAAATTGCCCTTTTGTTAAGAATGTAGTTAAGTTCCATTCGCCTGCTCTTCTGGTTTTAGTGCTGCAACCACCCTTTACTTGTTGGCCTTTTTTACTGTGATATTCTGCGCTAGATCCTTCCTCATTCTTAAAGGTAGACGCAGTACTGTATCATCTTTAAGGATTAGGGACAATCAGGGCCCATTTCCTGTGTTTAGTTTATTTATGATAAATGTGCAAACATTTTTGACACATAAAACCCAGCCAAATATGTGGGCCAATGTAATGGGGAAACTTTAATGAAATTAACCATTTGTCCTGTTTTCTGATATATCAGGCCAACACTTCTTAAAAGATCCTCCTGAACTCTCTGAGGAAGGCGTCTGACACGCTGAAATGTAATCCTGAATAAACCTAAAGATCCATGCATCTTTCTGAGTGCTCCTCTTTCTTCTTTGGGATAGTCATCTTATAGCTGGCAGGGTAAGATGTTTTTTGTCTGGCCCCCTGAAATCCTGTTCCTGGCCAATGCATCTGCGCTTCTATTCACCTTTGCTTCCACCTGTTTTTTTCAACCTCTTCCGGCTTCCCATCCTATATCTCCTCTCTTCCTCGGACACTATCTGTGCATTCGCCCACTATCTGTGACATGGTTTGTGAGTACCCTTCTCTCTCACCCACTCTCTCTTTCCCCCTCTCACTGTGCTGTGAGCTGATTGAAAGCAGCAGCTGAGCTCTGTGACTGTTACCTGAACTGAGGAAAAGATAGTCGGGAATGGCGTCACCGCGCCAAGGGATGCCAGCTGTCCTATATCAGGAATTCAACGGTGATGGGGACAGTACGGAGACTGCAGGGCCCTGAGTCGGACCTCTGTGACCTCTCCACAGCATCCTTTGGAATAGGCTCAATAGATCAGAATATATTGATCATATATTGGACAAATGTCAATATCCACATCATCAAATCTTTGTGGTGCTGGGAATGAAATAATTCAATGTTTATATTGTAGTTTGTTTGTTTTTTGGAAAAGGTTGACTGAAATGTTGATAAAAAAAACATGCATTTTCCTCACTAATATTTATCATGAAACACACTCACTGACTAGGCTATGGGGAAAAGGAACTGTAGAATGTAGAACTGCAATCAGTTACATCACCCAACTTTGATCCAGTGTTATAGAATGTAACATTGCTTGTGGACTGGGTGGGCAACACAACAAGGAGAGGTTTAACATGGCTTTTACTATATTTATTGGAGAATTTGCTTGATATGATCATTATGGAAAGCACTCAGTGTTAGCATTATACTCTGCGAATGTGAGTGGAGAATCTAGCGGGACTCCCTCACACTCATTGACCACTGTAGTCACTCATCTTGGCCTGGTCTGAACCTCTTTAGAATCTGAATGTGTGTGAGATGTGGTGGAGGTGCCCTCCAGGCCATTGAAACAATGAGCCTGGCTCTCCCTTTTCAGTGCACTGTTTGAGTGAAAATCTATGTATTTGTTATGTTGATTAGGTCACCTAGAGTCAATACAGGTGGATGGTGATAATGAGAAAGTCAAGGGCATGTATTTTCTGTCTAGTGTAGCCTGCTCCTGAGGCAATAATCCCAAAGATGTGCTTCTCTTCACCGACAGTTTATGGTCCACAGAGGAAAAATGTATAATTTAAATTTGATATGACAATTGTGTAAACACTATGTACTAATGTTGAAAAAAAAAGGTGTATGAGATAATAGAATTTCCTTTCTAGAAAACAGGCTTCGATCATCTCACTCAGGTTTATGAGACAGAGTGAGGATTGGTTTGTTGAGATAACTAATCACATTCAACATACAGTGGGGAGATTTATTTTCAGATTACAGTTTAACTCTGTCAGTTGAGTTATTGAATGAGTCTCTGGTTTATTGTTCATGTTTTTCTCATGCCAATAAAGAGTGTGTTTGGACAGTGTTATAGGGAAAAAGACAGAGACAACATATTAGATTGTATACAAACAATTATAAAATTCAAATTTGAGGTGAATTAGAATGTTTTGTATTGACAATTTTTGTTTTGTTGTACAATTAAAGCCAGAGTGAGGCTGACAATTAGGATGGTAATGCAACAATATATCAAGTAGCCCCTTATGGGAATCATCAACGTTCTCAAACCTCCAGCATCATCATTGAATATGATAGATTTTCAAGAAGAAGCAAACATCCAGAGAATCCAAATATTTGAGGTCCAATGATAGGCTAGTCTTGACCACTTGGGGTTATTTAATCAATTTATCAATTACCAAGCTATGTTGTTTTTAGATTATTTGATTGAATGAGAAAGGATTACTTTCAAAATAGAAAATATTTTACATCATGACATAGCAGGCGAGGATCGTTTCTCTGGTTAAGGGAACAGTTTATGTATGACCAGAAATTACTTTTGTAGAAGGTTATGAGAATTTACGCAGCAGGTTATGAGAATTAACGTGGTGAATTCTGAGAATTAGGTAAAGGTTCGGAAAGGGGTTAGCGAAGAGCTAAGAAGAAGACAGAAAATCAACTTTTGATGTAAATTTGAAATAACCTGTATTCCCTCTATCCTTGACCAGTTTTTAGCTGAATTGTGTGTGATTTGCGGATTCGAATAGGGAGGGGAAAGGAAGCGGGGGTGCAACCCAATCTGGCCACCTCCCCGTGTATAAAACTCCAACTCAACCATCATTCTTTCTCTTTCTGTTACCTGGCTAAGGGCAACAGCAGTGGTAGTAGCAGTGTGATTTCGTAGTGACACCGGTAAGCGCGTTTATCATCATTAAGCCTCAAGTGGTTTCAAAAACGGGCCTAATCTGTTCTTGAATTTACAAGTTTCTTATGTTTTCATTTTGTATTTTTTTTATAGCTAGCCGTATTGCGAAAATGTACTATAGCTAACACATTTCAGTTAGCCTTCTGTCTGTCGTCTCAATTAACCTGTGGATTTGATGGTGTAACGTCAAGGATGCTGTGATCTTAAATTACCTTATACAAATGGCCCTAATGTTGTCTTTACTAAAGTTTTTAGTTTGTCAGAAAATTACACTTTTCGGTTGGGGGAGGGGAAACTTGGGGGGAAAGAACAAAGGATACTAAAGCAGTGGTCTGTGTGGCTGACTAACTAAATGGAATGTCTTTATTCCATTAATGTAAATTGCACGGTAGCCCAGACGACAGGTGTCGAGTTGTGATAGCTAAATTCCTTTAGGATATTTGGAAATCTTTCTGTAACTTAATACGACGTGGCCCAGAAGTAACACGTGTCTCGTTTGGCCCATGGCGGACTAAGGCCTACGTGGTCATGGCTCACTCACCCTTTGTAAAATCGCATCGGATGAGTTAACATTGTCGAGTGGTGACTTTTTTTTAAATGGGGTCCTATTCTTAATGGGATATGTATATTTTTGGACCATCGACAAAGATGCTCTGATGGTTATACAGAGTGACCGGCATTTTATTTGCAGCCATATTCCCAGAGGCAATGAGGTTTAGCTAAGTGGTTTATCTAATTTTATTTCAGAAACTAAGCGACCATGGGAAAGGAAAAGATCCACATCAACATCGTGGTCATTGGCCATGTCGACTCCGGCAAGTCCACCACCACTGGCCATCTGATCTACAAATGCGGGGGTATTGACAAGAGAACCATTGAGAAGTTCGAGAAGGAGGCTGCTGAGGTAAGCATTTTCTAAGCTTGTTGGTTACAATACTTCGGATTAAATGGCGACGCCAGCATGGTCTTTGAACAGCGAAGCCGGTAGGGTGTGTAACGAGTGCGCGCATGTGGGGTGGCGCTTGCGCGGGCCTAGCGTCCGGGTAATGACGATGCACTTTGTGTAATGGTGGCTGAGGCCTTCGTGGCAGGAAGGGTACAACGTATATAATTTTTTAGCTAACCATAACTTACTAAACGAATTATCCTAACCGGCTACGGAAAGTCGACAAGTTGTGTCCCATCTCTAGTAAACCCTTCATTGCACGCAGCCTCTATTTCCACTTAATAAAATGCATAAATTACGTTTCTGAAAGTAGACTGAACAATCCATTTCAGTTAGTTTTCTAATTCGTGCAAATGACTGGCATAGTTTCCCATAACATTCGAGGCCTGACCCTGAATGTTGTACTTGCTCACTACGCAATTTGACATGTAGCTTGAAACATTGAAGTTATTTGATATAAGAACTAATTTGACTTCCCCTTTTTTAGATGGGTAAGGGCTCTTTCAAGTATGCCTGGGTGCTGGACAAGCTGAAGGCTGAGCGTGAGCGTGGTATCACAATTGACATTTCCCTGTGGAAGTTCGAGACTGGCAGGTACTACGTCACAATCATTGATGCCCCCGGACACAGAGACTTCATCAAGAACATGATCACTGGTACATCTCAGGTAAGTGGGGCCCACTGCAATTAGACTGTACTGTTAATCTAAAGCCTATTAGTTTCAGTTTAACGTATTGGGCTGAGACTTAATTTCTCCCCCCCCCCCAGGCTGATTGTGCTGTGCTGGTCGTTGCTGGTGGTGTTGGTGAGTTTGAGGCCGGTATCTCAAAGAACGGGCAGACTCGTGAGCACGCTCTCCTTGCTTTCACTCTGGGAGTGAAGCAGCTCATCGTTGGAGTCAACAAGATGGACTCCACAGAGCCCCCCTACAGCCAGAAGCGTTTTGAGGAAATCCAGAAGGAGGTCAGCACTTACATCAAGAAGATCGGCTATAACCCTGCCACAGTCGCCTTTGTGCCCATCTCTGGATGGCATGGGGACAACATGCTGGAGGCTAGCCCTAACGTGAGTAGTCCATCCCCACAGTACACCTCTATGTGTAATAGTCTTGTCTGTCATTTGCATACATCCTACTGTTTCTAAATGGTTTTTCTCTTATTCCAGATGGCCTGGTTCAAGGGATGGAAGGTCGAGCGTAAGGATGGTAACTCCAATGGGGTGACTCTGCTGGAGGCCCTGGACAGCATCAGTCCCCCATCCCGGCCCACAGACAAGCCCCTTCGTCTGCCCCTCCAGGACGTTTACAAAATCGGTGGTAAGAATCTGTTAAACTTTGTAGTGACTGACACGCTAAGGCTTGGTTATTTTCGTTGGTTAATCTACTCTCCCCTGGTTTCCTCAGGTATTGGAACTGTACCTGTGGGCCGTGTGGAGACGGGCACCCTCAAGGCCGGTATGATCGTCACCTTCGCCCCCGCTAACGTCACCACTGAAGTCAAGTCTGTGGAGATGCACCACGAGACCCTGGAATCGGCTATGCCCGGTGACAACGTCGGCTTCAACGTCAAGAACGTGTCCGTCAAGGATATCCGCCGTGGCAACGTAGCTGGAGACAGCAAGAACGACCCTCCAATGGAGGCTGGCACTTTCACTGCTCAAGTAGGCATACTGTTTAAAGTTGGGTGGGGCAGGTTACGTCCCCTGACCATTGTTCTTGCGTTAATTGACCATGCCTTGTTTTTACAGGTAATCATCCTGAACCACCCTGGCCAGATCTCCCAGGGCTATGCCCCTGTGCTGGATTGCCATACTGCTCACATCGCCTGCAAGTTCAGTGAGCTCAAGGAGAAGATCGACCGTCGGTCTGGCAAGAAGCTTGAAGATGCCCCCAAGTTCCTGAAGTCTGGGGACGCTGCTATCGTTGACATGATCCCCGGCAAGCCCATGTGTGTGGAGAGTTTCCAGGAATACCCCCCTCTTGGTGAGTTATCCACAGGCCCTCGTCACCATAACATTAATAATCCTTGAAGGTTCTCTATGGTTCTGGCAAATTAGTAACGCTGCCTTTTCCATCTCCTGCAGGTCGTTTTGCTGTGCGTGACATGAGGCAGACAGTCGCTGTCGGTGTCATCAAGGCTGTTGACAAGAAGGCCGCCTCAAGCGGAAAGGTCACAAAGTCTGCCGTTAAGGCCGGTAAAAAGTGAATTCCCCTCCCACAGGACGTCCCTCGGGTGGCGCGGTCTGCTGCCCTACATCCTGCGGCGTCTCAAAACCTGAGCTCTATACTTAAGGACTGGTTAATGCTGATTAAAACTCATCGTAAAAGTTTCCGCAGGAAAGGAACCCAACGTGGAGACAATTGTGGCTTCGTCATTACTGGCGGTGCCTCTTTCAGTTAAATTGTGTAAATGGTTGAGAACTGAACCTGTTTGATTCCACTATTAAATTGGAAGGAAACTGCTGGTAACTAATAAAGGTCTTTAAATGTCTTGACCAAAAACCTTGCTGTTTTCCTTAATCCTTTCTCCTTGTGCTTGTAGTTCAGTGGGAGCTGCTCCATAGGGTAGAACAAGTGCAATACTGTATGTAACTGGTCTTTGCAGCTGGTTTGACACATCCTATCCCTGACAGCTGCAGGGCTGTGCCCAGTGATGGGTTTTTGCAGTCCAATCACCTTGGTGGGTTACACTGGTGCAACCAATAGCACCCTATTTTATTGATGACAGCCGTGCTTTAGCATTTGCAGTTCTCCCGCCCCTCACAGCACCGGTATAAAAATAAATGTGAGATCAAATTCTTCCCTTTTTCTCCGGTCTAAAGCAGGGATAACCGTAAACCTATGCAGGTTAGTGCAACAGAATGCTTATTTCAGGATGTACTGGTCATTAATGGCTTGTGTCAAAGCTTCACTCTTAAAACTGTTAGCTTAAAATTGTGATAATGGGATGGTAATGAGTTGTGCCAGCATAACAAGTAACTCCTCTAGGAACATGATTAAGGACCGGTCTAATTGTACTAGAGATGGGTGTTTTTAACTGCTCGTTTTCATTTGGATTCGTTAATGGTTATTTCGGTCCAGCATAGTCGATCCTTCATGTTTAGGGGGTAACGATCTACCAGCGAACTAATCGCCTGAAGTTAAACTAGAAGGATAACTAATTGGTTTGAGTTAGGGTTAGACGTGTGGTTATGTTTAACTCCCAACTAGGCGGTGTGTATGACTTTGGCTGTGGTAACTAGTGACGACTCAACATGGCCGGCTCGCTAGTCCTCCGATTTAACATGGAGGACGATTTGCGGATAGCACATGGTGCATGAGTTAGTGGTGCCGATGGGCGTCAAAGGCATCAATTTTATGAATCTGCTACCATGTTATTTGCATGTGTATTTTGTGTAAATATATTTGTGCATAGGTAGTTACGTCAGTTTCCTTTCAATCAGTAAATCATGGGAAAGGAAAAGATCCACATCAACATCGTGGTCATTGGCCATGTCGACTCCGGCAAGTCCACCACCACCGGCCATCTGATCTACAAATGCGGGGGTATTGACAAGAGAACCATTGAGAAGTTCGAGAAGGAGGCTGCTGAGGTAGGTTTGGGCGCCCTGACATTTCTCGGGATATTTTATGTCTGCAGCTATGAATAGCGATGTTTTAACGGGCGTGGTTACAAATAAATCCTTGGAAAGATTGCTTTGACACAAGCGACACCTACTGTACAAAAGTGTTTCGCTGTCAGTTGTGGCCAGTCATTCTGCGGTAACTGAATGCAAAAATGCCTTCTAAAAATGGTATTGAGTCATTTAAATGCAAATCGTTTAGTCGGGTAAAAAGAAATCACTTAAAATGAAGGTATGCAAATGATATGGTGGTCAAACGTATTTGGGCAACAGGATATTGCTGGAAAGAAACTTGCTCAACTAGCAGAATAATCTGATTAGGCAGTCATTTTGTGTTAGTCTGGATTGTGTAAATGACAAAACTGCCAAAAAATGATATGCTTTTGTAGTAGGCCTAATTGGGTAGATATGATCTAAAAATATTACAGAACTGTGTAGGCAATAGACTTATGTGAAATAAATGCAAACCTGATTCTCTGCTTGTGTAGATGGGCAAAGGCTCTTTCAAGTATGCCTGGGTGCTGGACAAGCTGAAGGCTGAGCGTGAGCGTGGTATCACCATCGACATTTCCCTGTGGAAGTTTGAGACCGCCAAGTACTACGTCACAATCATTGATGCCCCCGGACACAGAGACTTCATCAAGAACATGATCACTGGTACCTCTCAGGTAAAGACAAGCTTTAATAATCATTGCTGGTTTCCTGTTTCCTAATTATGAAATGATCAGTAGTGGCATTTTACCATGAAGTTTGAAGTGTGTCATGTCTTTGTCTCAGGCTGATTGCGCTGTGCTGGTCGTTGCTGGTGGTGTTGGTGAGTTTGAGGCCGGTATCTCAAAGAACGGGCAGACTCGTGAGCACGCTCTCCTGGCCTACACTCTGGGAGTGAAGCAGCTCATCGTTGGAGTCAACAAGATGGACTCCACAGAGCCCCCCTACAGCCAGAAGCGTTTTGAGGAAATCCAGAAGGAGGTCAGCACCTACATCAAGAAGATCGGCTATAACCCTGCCACGGTCGCCTTTGTGCCCATCTCTGGATGGCATGGGGACAACATGCTGGAGGCTAGCCCTAACGTGAGTAGTCCATCCCCACAGTACACTCCACCGCAGCAGTGTAGTTTTAGGTGGTCATATGCCTAAATGGTTAGGGCTGGAATGTTATAGAAGGTAAAGCACTGACAGGTCAGCAAGCCTCATCCTAACTTTGATCCACACAAAAACAGTAACATCGTTTCTTCTGTTTCCCATTGCAGATGGGCTGGTTCAAGGGATGGAAGGTTGAGCGTAAGGAGGGTGGCGCTAATGGTGTGACCCTCCTGGAGGCTCTGGACTCCATCCTGCCCCCCTCCCGCCCCACCAACAAGCCTCTCCGTCTGCCCCTGCAGGACGTCTACAAAATTGGAGGTAAGAACCAGTCATAGATCAATATGTTTCAATATACTGGTTATTTTCTTTAGACATGAAGAGGATGGCTCTTGTGGGTAAATACTTGCTTCCCTTTAGGTATTGGAACAGTGCCCGTGGGCCGTGTGGAGACTGGAACCCTGAAGGCTGGTATGATCGTTACCTTCGCCCCCGCTAACGTCACCACTGAAGTCAAGTCTGTGGAGATGCACCACGAGACCCTGGAAGCGGCTCTCCCCGGTGACAACGTCGGCTTCAACGTCAAGAACGTGTCCGTCAAGGATATCCGTCGTGGCAACGTGGCTGGAGACAGCAAGAACGACCCTCCAATGGAGGCCGGCAACTTCACCGCTCAGGTGAGAGATGGGACTGATTTTAAATGTAGATTTTGTTAAGATAATAGAAAATACTCATATTTCCAAGTCTACTTTCCTTCATGTCTCGTTTCTGGCCAAACATTTGCACTTTCATTAAACGTTTTTTAAATTCAGTTTACCCACGTTCCAACCCCCTGTCAATGTAGTTCTAGATTCTATCCCATCCTTACCCAACCTTTACCCCAATCCTCAGGTCATCATCCTGAACCACCCGGGCACCATCTCCCAGGGCTATGCCCCCGTGCTGGATTGCCATACCGCTCACATTGCCTGCAAGTTCAGCGAGCTCAAAGAGAAGATCGACCGTCGTTCCGGCAAGAAGCTTGAGGACAACCCCAAGGCCCTGAAGTCTGGAGACGCCGCCATCATCGTCATGGTGCCAGGAAAGCCCATGTGTGTGGAGAGCTTCGCTGCCTACCCTCCCCTCGGTGAGTCACACACTAATTCCTTATGATGACGATTCTGGGTCTTATTTATGCAGTGCTATTGAAAAACTGAATGTTACGTGGGGGGTTATCATCACTGTATAGGACCCATCTGGGTAATGCAGCCGTTTGGTGTTGAAAGAACTCACCACACATTTACTGTTGATTGCTTGTAAGATGGTGAAGAGATCTTACTAGCCTCAATACCTTACAACGTCACTTACAAAAACTCTTTAGGAACTACAATGACTTTACTGTAGCAAAACTAATTTAGCCTGTTACACAAAAAAATCATTCAGGCCTGTCCAGTAACCATTTCTCTTTGCTGCTGCATCGTTGCAGGTCGTTTTGCCGTACGTGACATGAGGCAGACCGTGGCTGTTGGTGTCATCAAGGCCGTCGACAAGAAGGCTGCCAGCACTGGCAAGGTGACCAAGTCCGCCGTTAAGGCTGCCAAAGCTAAATGAATTCCTGCTCCAGACATCCAGCAACAACAAAGCGTGTCACCGGCATCCCATCCTGCAGTGTCTCAGAACCTGAGCTCTCTACTCAAGGACTGGCTAATGCTAATAAAAACCCATCGCAAAAATTTTCGCAGGAAAGGAAAGCAAATATTCGAAGAATAATGCTTTAGGGAAAATGATGATAAAATAAAAACCATGAACATGAACTGCCAAAATGCTGCTGTTTCTTGATTCTCATAAAGCCAAAACGCTGAATCAGTTACTGTTGGATACATACTGCTATCTATCATGAAATTATATGTTGTGCTAGAATATTAAAATAAAGTCTGGTTTCTGTTGCTGTGAAACATTGAGCTAATTGTCAAATTTTGGATTGATTTGCTGAATACACTCCATTGGTTTACAATATTGGCTACAAACAGAAAATAATACCAACTTCTTTGAGGAATATTCAATAGATATGATTCACTGCCTCCGTTTTAAGCATTCTCTCCTTTGAGTTACATCAGAAATGTATGTGAGAAATGTAAGTGCTGTGGATAAACATGTCAGTACTGTTGATTCCTATTTTCAGAGAAGAGTGATTTCTCAATAGGTGAAATAGTATCCCGGTAAATGTCGGCTACTGTCAAGGTAAGGGGTTCTGACAGAAGGAGAAACTAGTTGCGTGGTTTTTATATACAAAAGCTTTCACAAGCCAAGTAGAGCATGACAAATCTTTATGGAATGACGTCATACGGGTGAAACCTCTTCCTTACTCTGTCCCTAGCAACACCACACCTAGAATTCAATTGTGCAGTCCATGATCCACTGCTCCAGAGACAGGGGGAGCAACGGTCTATTATCTTTGATATGTGACATCACACTTGGGAAATAGAAAAAGAATAGTGTCAGGAACCAGAATTACTCGAGCTGACACAGAGAGGAGCAATAGTGACGTTTCAATGTCCCCCTAGCAAGCTGCAATTTGTGACAACGACTGGGCAATAGCAGGTAAGTCTTAACAACCCCTGTAAAATGTCACAATGGTTGAATGATTCTCTAACAATCAGTCTGGGATTATGAAGAAATGGCCGCAAGCGAAGTTGTCTAGAGTAACATGTAGCCTGGTTTAGGTAAGGTCTAGGAACCACAATTACGTTCAGTCCTCTGGGCAGGACCTCAGCATTACAGTCATTGTACATTGTATGTACCGTGCTTAAAATTACAAAGAACTTAGTAATATGATCTCTGATACTACGTTACTATGCACCTACTAAAGACTGAGCAAGGTTGTTTTTGTTACTGCGCGGTCCCGTCCCATATACTTTCAACCTAAAAGAGGATATTCAAATTCTATTTATGTCATTCTCGTTTCTCTGAATCGATTGATTTGTGTGTGTTTGTGTGCGTGTGTTGATCACAGTAGAAAGATGAACAGAACCACACCTCAGAGGAGATCATCCTCCAGGAGACAGACCTCAGTTCCATCCACACCCTCTATAGAGCCCCAGACAATTCCTCAGTCATGGGCCCTCGCCAGGACATCGTCCACCCCCGTCGACCTCCAACCTAGCCTGGGCAGAGAGGCAGAGGAGGGTGGGTATCTGGACAGACAAGATGGAGATGGAGGCCGCCCCATAGAGGACTCTCAGACTGGGGCATCGTTGGGTCAGGAGACTGATGGAAACTCCAGTACCCCAGCCACACACAACTCACCCCTCCCTAGGCAGAGACCACACCTGACAGGTAATAGCACGGTCGACCTGCTCGCTTCAATGGTATTGTTGATTGTCCTCATCTGATGTGGGTATCATTGTATGTCAAAGACGCTAAGACAATCAATCAGTAAGATGTTACATTCATTCGTCTAGCCAGAATTCATATTCTGAGTTGAGTGAATTTTTGCATCTGCAATGTTTTGGAGCCCTCCCAAGTGGCGCAGTGGTCTAAGGCTCTGCATTGCAGTGCTTGGGGCGTCACTAGAGACCCGGGTTCGATCCCAGGCTGTGTTGCAGCCGGCCGCGACCGGGACGCCCATGAGGCAGCGTACAATTGGCCCAGTGTCGGCTGGGATGTCCTTGTCAACTAGCGGTCTAGCGACTCCTTGTGGTGGGCCAAGTGCATGCACGCTGACTTCGGTTGCCAGTTGTACAGTGTTTTATCCGACACATTGGTGCGGCTGGCTTCCAGGTTAAGCGAGCAGCGTGTCAAGAAGCAGTGTGGCTTGGCAGGGTCGTGTTTCGGGGGAACGCATGGCTCTCGACCTTCGACTCTGCCGAGTCCGTACGGGAGTTGCAGCGATTGGACAAGACTGTAACTACCAATTGGTTTGAAAAGGGGGTACAAAGTACAAAAAAATTATTTGTTTTGGAGATGAAGTTCATGTGTGCATAATCCTGTAAAACGGGGCGAAAATTGCACCATTCATGCTTCAACACTATGAGTCAGATTCAGAAAACTTTAATGTCATCAGAGGCAATTCATCTTGCTGCAGTCATAAAACATACAACATCTAAAAATGTAAAATAAATCGCAAAGGATATTTACGAACAAATAGGCAGGGCGTTTGCCATATTCTGAATGCCTAACCAAGCCAATCCGAGAGTCTCCCTGTAATATTATCTGTAGCACCTTATCCTTGTACTGGCATCTCACCTTTTTTTATCTCATTGTTCATCTCTCTTTGTGCCTCTTGTACACTTGTTTCTTCTTATTAAGCACCACTTTCAATTATTTGGTCACCCATGCTTTGTTGTCAGGAAATATGCTCATCTGAGACAGTCCTGCCAATACTTCGATCTGTCCACAGCCCAGAACCCCACACCAGGGTACGAGCTGGCCCCTATCACCCCAGAGCTGGCCCGCTGGATCAGGCTTCGGTCACAGGACCTCAAGCTCTGCCAGAGTGACCGCCAGTGGGCCGTGGACTTGGTCAACCATCTCCGGGACAGCCTGCTGGTCTTCCTCAAGAACAGTGACGAGCAGCCCTACTTCCAGTCAGCCTCTGTGCTCAACAGTGGTTCATACTACGAGATGGTTAAGGTAACTCACACCATGAGACGGGAATTGTCTCTGGCTGGTGGCTCAATTAAAACCCATGAACACAAAATAATTACCGGCAGCAAATTATCCACATTTTCACTAAAGGTGTGTTTTTATAAACATGGATGAACCATGAGCGACTGATTAAGCAGTATCTATGAGTCAATACTGATCCTTATCTCTGACATACTGTACATAATAGGAAACATGACATGCAAACATGGAGGTCGTTGTTCTTCTTGTGTTGAATGTCAAGTGTTGCTGTTTGTAAGTCTTTTGGACTTACAAATCTGGGTCTGTCAAACCTGCCTTTTGCATTCAGTGAGTATACTTTACTGTTATTAGAATCCTGTGAACGAAACGAAATAGCATGTAAATAATACATAGTACCTATTACCATTGTGTGCCAACAGATACACAACCCAAATGAGTTTGACATGATGCTGAAGCTCCAGTCTCCTTCCCGCCTCAAAATGACTGAGCTGGACCAATACCACGGCCTGTTCTACGAAGTCGCCCTATCCCGACCGACGCGTTCCCACATACGGTCTTTCCTATTGGAAGATGGGCTCACCATCTCAGCCAGCAAGATCATAAGTGAAATGCACCGTCTGGTCCGAAAGTTTATCAGCACCTACAAAGGTGTGGTAACTGATCTATATTCACCTGATACTTTGGAAATGCAGTCATACAAGTGCTCACCTACCCATACTGTGTGTTATATACTGTATCTTGTCCAACTGGTTTATCTGTGGATGCTATGTTGTTGAGGGGTCAATATGAATCCTTGAGTCTTAGTGGTCGGTGTCCACATCTCCAGCCACCTATATATATATTAGTAATATAAACTGTTTGTCTAAATATGACATGGCACATACCTGTATGCTTTTGTGTGTTCTTTGATCAGCAGTGCCTGGAAATAGCTGCCGTTGGGTTGTGAATAAGAAGCGTCCAAACTCCCCAGCGGTGACCCTTTCCCTGTTGGAGGTGGATAATGGGAAAGAGGAACTACTTTCTGTGGATGTGGTGCCCGCCTTGGAAGTGCCCTCCTCACAGGGCTGGCCTCTGGCTGCCCGCGCCGGCCCAGATGTGAACAACTGGCTGGGGAAGAAGACCCGGCGCTCTCTCACCCACCAAACTTGCTTCTTTGTGCCCAAGAAACCACCAGGGCGTAACCTCAGTGAGGCAGCTAAAGGTGTGTGTAACATTATTGTTGTTTTTGTGCCAGAGCCATAGATGTATGTGGATAGATTTTGTCATGATTGATACAGTGAATGTGAATGATATTTGTCCTTTTATTTAAAATGATTCCCTTTTATTTGTGGCTGCTTGTCTGCTGCAGAGAGTTGGAGGATTTCCTTTTCTCACATAGAAAAGGAACTAATCAAGACTCATGGGAACAAGAGGACCTGCTGTGAGAGCTCTGCCACCAAGTGCTGCCGGTCATAATTCACTCTACTACAGCATTTACCAGCACCTGTGACTCATTTAGCCCTAATACTGAACAAATACCTTTATGTGAAGTCATCAACATCATGAACAATACCGCTCTTTCTCTCCTCCTCTTCTTTAGTAAGCAGTGCTTTAAGCTCCTCAAGTGTCTGATCGAGGGACTGAAGAAACGCTACCCTCAGGAGCTGGATGCTCTGTGCTCCTACCACGGGAAGACAGTCTTCCTACACACCCTTTCCATCAGGGCCCAGGACTCCCTGTGGACACCCCATCATCTGCCTGCCTGCTTCATGCACCTCCTAGGGGCCCTGGAGGGCCACGCGAGGAGCGGCCTGCTACCCCACTTCTTTGTCCCCACCTCCAACCTCTTCGCCGCACCGACCTTCCCACGCAAAGCTCTGGTGTTTCTGACTGAGGCTCTGGAGGAGCAGAGGAGACAGGGGCTTCCCCTTTTAATGCCCCCGGCTCCAGCCCCACCACTGGCAGTACACTCCCCCAGTAACTCCCAGCCCCAGCCATCCATTGTTGTACAGCAGACTCATGTTATCCAGTCTCCTATTATCCAGCCACCCCAAGTTATTGAGACAAAATTCTTCGTGAAAATGTTCAACATTTTTGCTTTGGTTGTGTCTTTGGTCTGTGTTGTTTGTTACCTCTGCCCATCTGTGGTAGGAAGGTAGCAGAGACAGTCCATCTACAGCAGAGGGCGCTAAAATGTTATGCAGATGTAGAGAATGGTAAGCCCTTTTTAAACAGATTTTTATTTATCTCTAAATTATGTCTTTGCTCTTAATAAACACAATGAAACATTTAGCCCAAAAGTAACATTTCTGTATTTGTATGTTAATGCTAAATCTATGCAAATTACCAAGAATATAGTAGCTATACAATATATTGTTTACTACTTCTGTCCACTACTCCAATGTACTCCATGACAAACTTTTAAATAAAATATATTATGTATCAATGAAACACTTGTCCTGCATGTATGATCCTATATGATTTATTATATTGTGTGTGTGTGCGTGCGTGTATAAAATCCTTGTGCGTTGCAGTCCTTCTATAACAGAGTTGCTGGTCTGTTTAAAAAAAAATAATAATAATTTCACCTTTATTTAACCAGGTAGGCTAGTTTAGAACAAGTTCTCATTTGCAACTGCGACCTGGCCAAGATAAAGCATAGCAATTCGACACATACAACAACACAGAGTTACACATGGAATAAACAAAGCATACAGTCAATAATACAGTAGAATAAATAAAAAAAAGTCTATATACAGTGAGTGCGAATGAGGTAAGATAAGGGAGTTAAGGCAATACATAGGCCATGGTGGTGAAGTAATTACAATATAGCAATTAAACACTGGAATGGTAGATGTGCAGAAGATGAATGTGCAAGTAGAGATACTGGGGTGCAAAGGAGCAAGATAAATAAATAAATACAGTATGGGCATGAGGTAGATAGATGGGCTGTTTACAGATGGGCTATGTACAGGTGCAGTGATCTGTGAGCTGCTCTGATAGCTGGTGTTTAAAGCTAGTGAGGGAGATATGAGTCTCCAACTTCAGTGATTTTTGCAGTTCGTTCCAGTCATTGGCAGCAGAGAACTGGAAGGAAAGGCGACCAAAGGAGGAATTGGCTTTGGGGGTGACCAGTGAGATATACCTGCTGGAGCGCGTGCTATGAGTGGGTGCTGCTATGGTGACCAGTGAGCTGAGATAAGGCAGGGCTTTACCTAGCAGAGACTTGTAGATAACCTGTAGCCAGTGGGTTTGGCGATGAGTATGAAGCGAGGGCCAACCAACGAGAGCGTACAGGTCGCAGTGGTGGGTAGTATATGGGGCTTTGGTGACAAAACGGATGGCACTGTGATAGACTGCATCCAATTTGTTGAGTAGAATGTTGGAGGCTATTTTATAGATGACATCGCCGAAGTCGAGGATCGGTAGGATGGTCAGTTTTACGAGGGTATGTTTGGCAGCATGAGTGAAGGATGCTTTGTTGCGATATAGGAAGCCGATTCTAGATTTAATTTAGGATTGGAGATGCTTAATGTGAGTCTGGAAGGAGAGTTTACAGTCTAACCAGACACCTAGGTATTTGAGGTTGTCCACATATTATAAGTCAGAGCCGTCCAGAGTAGTGATGCTAGACGGGAGGGCAGGTGCGGGCAGTGATCCATTGAATAGCATGCATTTCGTTTTTCTTGCATTTAAGAGCAGTTGGAGGCCACGGAAGGAGAGTTGTATGGCATTGAAGCTCGTCTGGAGGTTAGTTAACACAGTGTCCAAAGAGGGGACAGAAGTATACACAATGGTGTTGTCTGCGTAGAGGTCGATCAGAGAATCACCAGCAGCAAGAGCGACATCATTGATGTATACAGAGAAGAGAGTCGGCCCGAGAATTGAACCCTGTGGCAACCCCATAGAGACTGCCAGAGGTCCGGACAACAGGCCCTCCGATTTGACACACTGAGCTCTATCAGAGAAGTAGTTGGTAAACCAGGCGAGGCAATCATTTGAGAAACCAAGGCTGTCGAGTCTGCCAATAAGAATGTGGTGATTGACAGAGTCGAAAGCCTTGGCCAGGTCGATGAATACGGCTGCACAGTAATGTCTCTTATCGATGGCGGTTATGATGTTTTAGGTAGGACCTTCCAAAATCTGTATGGAAGGAAAGGTGATGGCAATTATTTAAATCAAAACTAATGTAATGACATAACTGAGATGGATGACTAGCTGATGGATGTCCTAACTGATTACATTACAATTTCCCATATTTTTTCTTTAATAAATATTTTTGAGTTCTTGAATCTAAATATAATTATATAAGCCCAATTTAAGACTGCTAGATACAGTTTTACTGTACTTTATTATTGACTTTGTGCGCTTATGGAACCGTTCTTCAAATTCATTATGTTACGTGGGGCCCATTTATTCGAACACTTGCCTATAAATTTGCTGCGCCGGAAACGTTTCGACCTCTTCTAGTGGTTAAACATGGCGGTAAGTACAGCGTTTACACATAAAATGGCGAGTTTTCTCGGTTTACATTTTAAATCCACAATCATCAGCGTTATATGGCCAATATCTCATTGTTTTTATAGCCAGATATGACTAGGTTCATGTGCAGCATTGAAATGAAGTTGTATTACGGCCAAAATGTCATGGACCACTGATTTAATTGAATCATCAGTAAGGGCTAGCGACATAGATGTTGTATTTGAGGTCTCTCCCCGAATACATTTTTCAATGCTTTGTTAGTTACCGCAAAATAGGTAACTGGAACGTCCGTATACGAACCGTGCGAAAATATTGTAAACATTCTGTAAGAAGTAGTGACATTTGACTCCGCAACATTTTAATAGCGAACTGTCTAGCAGCCGGGGATATGCACAGGCATGTCCGTGTGGCAGGTTTTAGTGGTTAACTTAGGAAGTTAGGAAGGTAAGTAATACCTTGAATCACGTTTTTGAATGGATTTAAGTCTGTGTGAACACGTATGGCTTTTTGGGAACAGCTTAAAGATGGACTGTGTTGTCTATTGACCAGGATTTATTAGCTAACTAACTAACGTTAACAGTAGTTAGCAACATGTTGCTATTTTGCCTGCTAGTTAACTTAACCAGCCTGCATAACATACATAAGTTTCATTATTGGCTAAGTTACATTGTGTAAATGTTAACCTTCCAGCCTCATGATATCTGTATATTTCAACAGGAACAGGGCGAGAAAAAGGAGAACCCCATGCGTGAGCTTCGCATCCGCAAGCTCTGTATGAACATCTGTGTTGGGGAGAGTGGTGACAGACTGACCCGTGCTGCTAAGGTGCTTGAGCAGCTGACAGGCCAGACGCCTGTCTTCTCCAAGGGTAGGTAAACTGTGTTTTGATTGTTTGTGCTTTTAATCTGTGGCAGGGTGTTTGAGGGTTAGTTAACACTTACTGACACATTCTATTTGTCAGTGAAATGTGTTATGCTTACAATTTGTCTTTCACCGGTCCCCCTCAGCCCGCTACACTGTGCGATCCTTCGGCATCCGCAGAAATGAAAAGATTGCTGTCCACTGCACTGTACGTGGAGCTAAGGCTGAGGAGATCCTGGAGAAGGGACTCAAGGTGCGCTTTCAATATTACTTATTTATTAGAAACACTGCAATACATTTTTAATTATATAGTTTTAATGACCTTGCACATTTCTTAATCGCCATTAATTTGTCATGGGAATGTTTCTGACACCTTTTAGGTTGGGTCTTAGTGTAGTGGTAGCCTCCAAAACATTGGCTGCTGTTCGTAGTGTTCTAGAATTATGCATACTTTTAGGGCCTCAGGTAGCCCAGCGGCTAAGGGCGTTGGGCCAGTAAACAAAAGGTAGCTGGTTTGAATCTCAGAGCCGACTAGGAGAGGTTTGTCAATTTGCCTTTGAGCAAGACCCTTAAACCCAATTTGCTCTGGAGAAGAGTGTCTGCAAAATCAAATGTTATTTGTCACACACATGGTTAGCAGCTGTTAATGTGAGTGTAGCGAAATGCTTGTGCTTCTAGTTCCGAATATGCAGTAATATCTAACAAGTAATCTAACAATTTCACAACAACTACCTTATACACACAAGTGTAAAGGAATGAATAAGAATATGTACATAAAAATATATGAATGAGTGATAGCCAAACAACAGCATTGGCAAAATGGTATAGAGTACAGTATATACATATGAGATGCGTAATGTAGGGTATGTGAACATTATATAAAGTGGCATTGTTTAAAGTGACAAAATTAAATGTTTTGCGTTTTCACTCATGTTCAACATCAACCAACGGTGTTTTGTCAAGGGTGTGAACTTTGTCCACATGGTTATGAATGTATTTAGTCAAATTGTTTTAAGTTGCTATATGTTTCCCTTACTAATTGGTGTAACGCATCCTTCCAAAGGTGCGTGAGTACGAGTTGAGGAAGAACAACTTCTCCGACACGGGGAACTTCGGCTTTGGCATCCAGGAACACATTGATCTCGGAATCAAGTACGACCCCAGCATCGGTATCTATGGACTGGACTTCTACGTCGTGAGTGGCTTCAAATGCTTTTTAAATAACGTTTGATTTTACACGCCTGTTGGTATACAATACTTTTTGCATGCCTTCTAATCTCAACCACCCTCTTTCTCTCCTTTCATTCTGTCAGGTCCTGGGCAGACCTGGCTTCAGCATCGCTGACAAGAAGCAGAAAACCGGTCGCATCGGTTTCAGGCACCGCATCCGCAAAGAGGAGGCCATGCGCTGGTTCCAGCAGAAGGTGAGGCTCAGTTTGAGCTATGATCTAACTGATTTTGTTTGGTTTCTCTAAGGGTGGTCAATGGTACCTGCAAATGGCTGCCGTTTATTTTTTTACATGTACATCAGAAAAATGAATCTGACAGGTGTCTGATTTACCAGTTTACCAGTAGGATTCTGTCCCCTATTCCTAGGAGCAGTAATGCTTGAGTCTTTTAAAGCTGCAATATGTCACTTTTTGGCAACCTGACAAAGTTCACATAGAAATGTTACATCTGTCATTCTCATTGAAAGCAAGTCTGAAGTGGTAGATCTGTTCTATTTACAATATTTCTATGCTTCTTGTTGAGTTTATGTAGAATTTATATTTTGTACACCAGCTGAAAATATATTTATTTTTTGGGTCAAAGAAAATATATTTCACAGCTGTTTAGATGGTACAATGATTCTTTATGCTATACTTGTTTTGTCACGTGAACTGTTAGAATTTTTGCAATCAATAAATGGTGAGCTATAACTGCATAGCCTGTCAAACTATCTTTGATGTATGTGTTGCCATTTGGCAGGAATGAAAACTGCATTCACACTGCCTATTTGCTTGTAAGATTGCCAATACCTGCTCTAACGCTATTGGAAGAGAACTGTCAGCTGACCCTTGTTCGACATTTTTGTCACAAGACTATTGGTTGAAGATTATGGATTTGGTGTGGATTTTGACAAGTCTGCCACTTCTCCTGATTTGAGTAGACTTCTTTGCTGAGCATTGTAAGCTAATTCTTCTCTTCTTTTTCAGTATGATGGGATCATCCTCCCCGGGAAGTAAATCACCTTTGGCCTTGTTCATAACAATAAAATAAATAAATTAACTGTTTGTTCTGTGATTATTAAGTACCGGTAATGTGTTATGCATCCTATGCTGGCTTTATAGTTAAGTGAATCCAGATTTAGTTTAATTGTGCATAAATGGAGACGTAATGGGGTTACAGTAATGTGTATTAAATTGGAAGAATGGCGCTTGCTATTTTAAAGGGTAAATATTAATATGCAATGTTAGTGTTGTGGTTGAGAGCAGGCTGTATGGGTCTGTATTGCTGTTTTTTCCTCGGAAGCGTCCATTGTAAAATAAGCTATACAGGCAACAATATTTGCTCAGTTCGAGTACAGGATGGGAAATGTAACTTAATTTGTATTTAATGGCCAATATTGACGGTTGGTTGAAGTTCTACAGCTGCACTATGGAGGGCATAGTGACTGGTTGCATCACTGCCTGGTATGGCAACTGTTCAGCCTCTGACCGCAAGGCACTACAGAGGGTAGTGCGTAGGGCCCAGTACATCCCTGGGGCCAAGCATCCTGCCATCAGGACCTCTACCAGGTGGTGTCAGAAAGGCCCTAAAAATTGTCACTATCCACCCTTGTCATAGATGGTTCTCTGCTACTGCACGGCCAGCGGTACAGGAGAGTCCAGGTCCAAAGGTCACTTTACCTCTACCTACATGTACACATTACCTTGACTAACATGTGCTTCTGCACATTGACTCTACCGGTACCCTATGTAGATAGCTTTGCTACTGTTTTATTCAGTTTGAGTAATTAACACGTTAAGCATTTGACGCATGTGCCAAAAATAAGATATGTATGTATGCAGTACATGGTGGGTCAGTCATTGTCAAATGATGGCATTATTAATTTGTTACGAAGAATGTTGGTTTATTTTCAGTAGCTGAAGCTGGTACTAGTTGGAGGTTGTCTAGTTCAACCCCCTCAGCCTCTTCACTTCAGAATGCCATTTGGAGTAAAATAAAATTGCTGTTGGTCCTGGGGACCCAAACGGTTGCACGTTTTATGTTTTTGCCCTAGCCTGAGTCCACTAAAGGTTGAAGTGAGTTGTTGCTAGGGCAAAAACTAAAATATGCACACTTCAGCATCCCCAGGACCAGCATTTGCAAACACTGGTTTCCAATGGTTTATGCCACTTGATCTGAGTTTCCCAGCTAAATATGACAAAATGGATAAACATGGTTATTTCTTGATGTGGCAGCTTGTGTATACGTTACGTGTGAGGTTAATTTAAATGAGACAATCACCATTTAGATCCAATTGGTTTTATTCAGTGAAACCACAGGGTTAGAGCCTCAGTCACCTCTGGACACATAGACAGCACAATTTTCCCCCCTGTGCCAGCCTCCGCTCACCCCGGTAAGAGCAAAATCCAGGGATTTCTCCATTCAAATTAGCCTCATTAACATCAAATTGTAATGGTTGAGTCCTCAGCCCTTTTAGTCAGCCACAGCCCCTAAGTCTGCCTTGGCAGGCAGGTCTTCCCATCTTTCTGAGTTTCACTGATTCCATACCCTGGTAGCTTGTCATTGTATCACCTGGATGGAGATGGCTGAGGAGGACACTGATCGAATACAAACACGTGAGCAGGAGCTGAAATCCGTGGCCTAACTACAAAACATGACCTGAACCAAATCTCTAAAAAGAAACCCATTTAATTTTCTAATATTACCAAAAAGGTCTGCTTTATTGTTTTATGTCTTCGGTAGATGGGGATTCTGAGGCCTATGAATCTGTCTGGGTCATAGTTTGCCAGGCCATGGTCTTGCTCATACATTCTCTACCTGTTTTAGTCAGTGGATGACATTGTAAAGTTACTTTGACCTATAAAGTTGTCTCCAGCAGTCATTGCAACTCTTGTATTACATTGCACTTAAATTAACAGTATTTAAACATGTTTTTTAACTTTTCTTTTGAGCTGAACTACTTAAGACAAATATTTTAATGGGAAGAATTTTTAAAGTTTTGCTGAAAATTGTATTGCAATATTTGTCAAAAGCTTGTATGTCTCCATTTCTAACACCCAAACACACATCAATCACTCTAGTATGTACATTTGCACGCACATACACACAAACACATTTACCTAATCATATCACAGTTCCACCTTGCTAACTGCAATACATATTTTACACATACCGCAAATGGATTGTCATTTTCACATTCATCAACCATAGGTTGATGCCTTCGGAAAGTATTCAGACACCCCCATTTTCTAAAATAGATTAAATAAAAAATCCTCAGCAATCTACACACAATACCCCATAATTACAAAGTGAAAACAGGTTTTTAGAAATTTTAGCAAATGTATCAAACCTATAAAACAGATACCTTATTTACATAAGTATTCAGACCCTTTGCTATGAGACTCGGGAGCTCAGGTGCATCCTGTTTCCATTGACCATCCTTAATGTTTCTACAACTTCATTGGAGTACACCTGTGGTAAATTCAATTGATTGGACATGATTTGGAAAGGCACACACCTGTCCATACAAGGTCCCACAGTTGACAGCGCATGCCAGAGCAAAAACCAAGCCATGAGGTCGAAAGAATTGTCTGTAGAGCTCCGAGACAGGATTGTGTCGAGGCACAGACCTGGGGGAAGGGTACCAAAAAAATGTCTGCTGCATTGAAGGTCCCCAAGAACACAGTGGCCTCCATCATTTTTAAATTGAAGACGATTGGAACCACCAAGACTCTTCCTAGAGCTGAGCACCAGGCCAAACTGAGCAATAGGGAGAGAAGGGCCTTGGTCAGGGAGGTGACCAAGAACCCGATGGTCACCCTGACAGAGATCTAGAGTTCCTCTGTGGATATGAGAGAACCTTCCAGAAGGACAACCATCTTTGCAGCACTCCACCAATCAGGCCATTCTGTTAGAGGTGCTCTTCCTCAGTAAAAGTCACATGATAGCACGCTTGGAGTTTGCCAAAAGGAACCTAAAGACTCTCAGACCATGAGAAACAAAATCCTCTGTTCTGATGAAACCAAGATTGACCTATTTGGCCTGAATGCCAAGCGTCACTTCTGGAGGAAACCTGACATCATCCCTATGGTGAAGCATGTTGGAGGCAGCAACATGCTGTGGGGATGTTTTTCAGCTGCAGGGACTGGGAGACTAGTCAGGATCAAGTCAGCAAAGATGAATGGAGCAAAGTACAGAGAGATCCTTGATGAAAACCTGCTCCAGAGCACTGAGGACACAGGCTGGGGTAAAGGTTCACCTTCCAACAGCACAACGACCCTAAGCACACAGCCAAGACAATGCAGGAGTGGCTTTGGGACAAGTCTCTGAATGTCCTTGAGTGGCCCAGCCAGAGCCCGATCGAGACCTGAAAATAGCTGTGCAGCAACGCTCCCCATCCAACCAGACAGAGCTTGAGAGGATCTGCAAAGAAGAATGGGAGAAACTCCCCAAATACAGGTGTGCCAAGCTTGTAGCGTCATACCCAAGAAGACTCGGGGCTGTAATCACTGCCAAAGGTGCTTCAACAAAGTACTGAGTAAAGGGTCTGAACACTTATGTAAATCTGATATTTCATTTTATTTTTTTATAAATTAGCAACATTTTTATTTTTAATAAATTAGCAAAAATGTCTAAAATCCTGTTTTTGCTTTGTCATTATGGGGTATTGTGTGTAGATTGATGATAACAAAAATGTAATCAATTTTAGAATAAGTGAATAGTTATCCCTTCCATCTTTCCTGTTGACGGCTCTGCTTCTCTATCTACAGCTCTCTGTTCCTACCTCTCCTCAACTTTTTGCTCTCTGTCACTCCTCCCTTCTATCATCCTCCCTTCGCTCTCTTCACCTCTCTTTTTCTATATCTCTCAGGCAGTGATGGGCTGTGGGACCACATGGCTCTTTCTCTGTGGCTGCTCCTCCTTGGTTGCTGGAGTGTTGTGGTGTTGTTGCCTGCGGGGGGTGTGGCGGGGTGGGAGGGTCAGGGCGCAGCAGGATACACCCACAGTGGCCTCGGGCAGATCCTCCCCCATGGACCAGCTGTCGGTTGCCGGGGTGTACTTCTGCACGGCCGCCTTGTAGCGCTTCTCGGCCTCGTTCCAGCCACCCATCAGGTACAGCTGTTCCCCCAGGGGCGACAGGCCTGCCGTGCTCACGCCCAGGGGCAGGGGGGAGGCCCGGCTCCACTCACCGTTCTCTGGGGAGAACACCTCCATGGACAGGACGTCCACACGGTCTCCGCTGGGGCCCAGCTGGCTACCACCCACCACATACACCTTCCCTCCCAGGGTGGAGGAGCAGTGCCATCCTCGAGGGCTCGCCAGGCTGGCCTTCTCACTCCATGTGTCCGTCTCAACGTTGTAGCAGGCCACGGAGCGCGAGTAGGCGCAGTTGATGTAGCCGCCGGTCACCAGGATGTCTCCGGAGGGCAGCACGGCACTGGCGTGGCAGCAACGTGGCACCTCCATGGGCGTCTTGAGCTGCCAGGTGTTGGAGGAGGGCAGGTAGCTCTCGGTGGTGGCCAGGAGGCCCTCCACGTTGCGGCCGCCAATGGCATACAGGCGCCCGCCAGTGGACACCAGGCTGAAGTGGGTACGGCGCTGGCGCATGCTAGCCAGATGCAGCCAGGTGTTGAAGCGAGGGTCGTACCTGAGGAGCAAGAGATGGACAGTGATTTGTCTAAAGTGAAATTAAATCTACCCATAATCAAGGAACAGTCAAGTATGCCACATAATACTGGCTCATTATATTGACAGTATGATACATTTAAGGTGTACCTGCTGAGGGTGCTGACAGCGTGCTTGGCCTGGTTGCGTGCATCGTTCTGGTCCTCCCCTCCGGCCACGTACAGGAAGCCGTCCATCACAGCCACACACTGGTTGAAGCTCTTAGCGGGTAGCTGGGACAGGTGGCGCCAGGTAGCCACACCGTCACGTGGGTCTCTCCACAGCACCTGGAAGGGAAGCAACGTCAACAACTTAGCACTTCTCATTTTGGATAATACTGTTGAATCACGGATAATACTGTTGAATCACGGGTAATACTGCTGAATCACGGGTAATACTGTTGAATCACGGGTAATACTGTTGAATCACGGATAATACTGTTGAATCATGGATAATACTGTTGAATCACGGGTAATACTGTTGAATCACGGATAATACTGTTGAATCACGGATATTACTGTTGAATCACGGATAATACTGTTGAATCACGGGTAATACTGTTGAATCACGGATAATACTGTTGAATCATGGATAATACTGTTGAATCACGGATAATACTGTTGAATCATGGTGATTGGTGGAGCAGAGGTATTCTAAAATGTTGGTTGACTTCTTCATCATGCGTTTGACCTCTGCCTACTGTTTAGCCCACCACCAGACCCCCACACTCACCACTCTACTCAGTGCGCGCTCGGTGACGGAGGGACGCCCCCCAACAGTCAGAAGGGTGGCCTGTCCGCCACGCACCTGCGTGCGGCGAGACTGCAGCGTGTTCTGCTGGTAGGGCAGCAGGTGGTAGTTCATGGCGTCCACCAGCAGGCGGTGGCAGTGAGGGTCCATCATCATTCTCGCCACGGGCTGGATCTCGCTGACCAGCTCACTGGCAGGGATGGTCTCGAAGCGCACGTGGGACAGCAGTTCGGCGGCGTGCACCTGACGCTTGGGGTCGAAGTCCAGCCATTTCATGGCCAACTGTGGTTGAATGAAACCAGATCTATACTTAGAATTCTGTTTGTTTTATAAATACTGCTCCCTCTCTGCCTCCTTGCTATGTCTCTCATCTCTACTGGTATTGTGTATTAATAACTATACATACAGTGAGTTATACTGACTGATTATTTCTATTCATAGTAGGATGTCACATAGTCTGGCAAGTGTCTGTGTACTAAGGTCATGTGGCTATATCATGTCCTTAACAGCTGGTCTGAGGCTGGATTTAGGTTGAGCTCAAAATGGCTGCAGTTGGGGGTAGGGAACGAGGAGACCTGATCCTAGGTCAGTTATTACAGGCAGAAAAAGTAGGGTTAAAGCATGGTGAGCGGACCTGACCTGGAAGGCGGTGACTTCAGATGGCAGCAGCAGGCTGTCCTCCTGGAGGAAGGCTGTGATCTGTTCCAGGGTCAGCTGGTTGAACAGGGGCGTCTCCGTGAACGCGACAAAGTTCTCCAGCACAAAGCGGCGGGCCGCGTCGCGCACGGGAATCAGGCCGTAGGCAGTGGCGATGTTCCACACGTACACGCACGTCAGCACGTTCATCTCGGCCAGCAGGAAGTCCAGGCACATCTGGAGCAACTGGGGGATCTGGAGGGTGGCAGCAGCTGACACAGTGCAGCCGATGGTGTACAGGGACATGTGGACGCGGCCCAGGTAGGCAAATGTGATCACATTGGCCAGGCCTGGGAATAAGTGGACAACATCATCGCTTTATTCATGTGTTTTTGTCTATTAATGCAGACTTTGAGAAATATTTGGACTGAACACAGTCCTGAAGTTCCCAAACAAGACTCTTGCTGCTGCCTCTAATAGATAATAGATAGATTATAGATACCTCTAATAGATAGCAGCTATATGTTAGGCGGGTTAGTGTGAAACCTACCGAGGGGGGAGAGTGAAGGTAACTCTAGACGCTTCATTTCGGGGTCCTTGGCCAGGATCTCCCTGAAGTACCGGCTGACGGAAGAAATGACCAGCTTGTGCACGTCGAAGGCCTTGGTCTTACAGGCTAGCTCCAGGTCGGTGAGGAAGCGCTCCTGGCGCATGCGGCTCAGCTCCTCCAGCAGGGCATTGCCGTGGAGGGGGCGGGTCACTTCACAGCCCAGGCCCAGGCCCTTCTCTCCGGGCTTGATGACGGGAGGGGGCAGGGGGAGGTTGAAATGGTTAAGCTGTACGATGTCCAGTGCGGCCATCTCCTCGATCTTCTTCACACCTTCCACCACCACCACTCCTCCTGCCATCTGTGTGGTGACAGTGGTTACCTGGGAGACGACTGGCTCCGTGGTAATCTTCTTTGTACGATTGGCCTTCTTCTTGGGGGCCATGGCGACGGTTACTGTGACAGTATGGTTTTAAAGGTTTTGGTTCTTGAGTGCTGACTGAAGCACTGAGGGATGAGGACTCTTACTCACTTGCTGACGGACCAACTAATCAACAAACTGACAAAACGGGCTCTTTACTGACTGTGATAAGGTGGACTTTCTTTACTGACGAACACAACCGCTGAAACACTGAAGAACAGACAGACGGATTAAACTGGCTGGTGAGTTAACTATGTATTCCTACTGCTGACAGAAGGGGATCGAAGAGGACAGATTGACAGACACGGTGGGTTGGTTGGTTTCAGTGAGACAGCACACAGGACCTGAAAAAAAATAAGAGAAAAAGCACTAAGTATCACATCAGAGAAAAAGACCATGGCAACACAATAACAACATACTATATGCTCTTTAAAAAAGAGGGGGATGTGATTGACAGGTGCGGGTGTTTGGGGGGGGCTTCCGGCTTCCAGAAATCCAGTGTCAGGTTCATGGTTTATAGCAGCCCGATGTGCTTGTATTCATACTCACACACCGACTCCCAGTGTATTTCAGCAGCAGAACAAATGGGAATCTAATTCATGTTTTAAATGACCCTATAGAACAACTTGAGAAATACGAGGGGAGTTTTCCTGAGGTAAGTTTAGTCACTCTATGTAAGGCTCTGCTTAAATTAGCTAACTTCTCTTGGAACCGTAGATTGTTGTACTACTAAGCACATTTGAAAAATATGACTCTCTATTTATATTCCCTTAGTTTCCTCTGACTGTTTTAGTAGTTTTGAATTTGAAATTCTGTATAAAAGTTGGTTGTACATACTGTGTATACATGTTTCTAACAAAAAAAATGTAAACTCAATTTCAAAGTGTCTCACTCATCACAGCAAATTAAGCAACACATACCTGGAAAAATACACACATCTCGCTAGCTCAAAACATCCAAATCAAATGTATTTAGAAAGCTATTTTTACATCAGCAGATGTCACAAAGTACTTATACAGAAACCCAGCCTTAAACTCCAAATAGCAAGCAATGCAGATATAGAAGCATGGTGGCTAGGAAAAAACTCCCTAGAAACGTAGGAACATAGGAAGAAACCTAGAGAGGAACCAGGCTCTGAGGGGTGGCCAGTCCTCTTCTGGCTGTGCTGGGTGGAGATTATGGCACATTCAATCACAGACACACAAGATATGCTCATGTCACCTAAAAACACACTAAGGGCAAAGCAAGCATGACAGCGTCCCTGTTGCTTGAATTATTACCCAGTATACCCCCTCTCTGATTCCTCATCATACCCTCCCAGTGATTTGACTCACTACACCAAAATAACCTTAATTTAGCACTTATCACTTTGTAAACAAAGTGCTGTGGCTGTGGCCTTCATCGACATAAAACTCTGATCTCTATGGTGGCCTTGCCTCCCTGTTACAGGATACAGTCCAGGCCCAGTTACCATTGACACCTGAGCAATTCACCCCATTCACTCTGACAACAAGACAGGCAGGGACAAATACAATCACTTTAGTGACTGTAACAGATCCTTTGTATTCAGAGGCAATACAAAAAGGATCACAGGCAATTAAAAAGATCATAGGGGGAACAATGCAATCATGACTCGCCCTTTGATTACAAAGGTACGGGATCATTATCATCAACATTAAAGGACCAAAACCTGGAAATGCTTCTGCTACTCTTATTTTTTTAAAACTCTTATTATCTATCCTGATGCCTAGTCACATGCCTTACCCTGCCTTCATGTACAGTGGGGAGAACAAGTATTTGATACACTGACAATTTTGCAGGTTTTCCTACTTACAAAGCATGTAGAGGTCTGTAATTTTTATCATAGGTACACTTCAACTGTGAGAGAAGGAATCTAAAACAAAAATCCAGAAAATCACATTGTATGATTTTTAATTAATTAATTTGCATTTTATTGCATGACATAAGTATTTGATACATCAGAAAAGCAGAACTGAATATTTGGTACAGAAACCTTAGTTTGCAATTACAGAGATCATACGTTTCCTGTAGTTCTTGACCAGGTTTGCACACACTGCAGCAGGGATTTTGGCCCACTCCTCCATACAGACCTTCTCCAGATCCTTCAGGTTTCGGGGCTGTCGCTGAGCAATACGGACTTTCGGCCCCCTCCAATGATTTTCTATTGGGTTCAGGTCTGGAGACTGGCTAGGCCACTCCAGGACCTTGAGATGCTTCTTACGGAGCCACTCCTTAGTTGCCCTGGCTGTGTGTTTCGGGTCGTTGTCATGCTGGAAGACCCAGCCACGACCCATCTTCAATGCTCTTACTGAGGGAAGGAGGTTGTTGGTCAAGATCTCGCGATACATGGCCCCATCCATCCTCCCTTCAATACGGTGCAGTCGTCCTGTCCCCTTTGCAGAAAAGCATCCCCAAAGAATGATGTTTCCACCTCCATGCTTCACGGTTGGGATGGTGTTCTTGGGGTTGTACTCATCCTTCTATTCCTCCAAACACGGCGAGTGGAGTTTAGAGCAAAAAGCTCTATTTTTGTCTCATCAGACCACATGACCTTCTCCCATTCCTCCTCTGGATCATCCAGATGGTCATTGGCAAACTTCAGACGGGCCTGGACATGCGCTGGCTTGAGCAGGGGGACCTTGCGTGCGCTGCAGGATTTTAATCCATGACGGCGTAGTGTGTTACTAATGGTTTTCTTTGAGACTGTGGTCCCAGCTCTCTTCAGGTCATTGACCAGGTCCTGCCGTGTAGTTCTGGGCTGATCCCTCACATTCCTCATGATCATTGATGCCCCACGAGGTGAGATCTTGCATGGAGCCCCAGACCGAGGGTGATTGACCGTCATCTTGAACTTCTTCCATTTTCTAATAATTGTGCCAACAGTTGTTGCCTTCTCACCAAGCTGCTTGGCTATTGTCCTGTAGCCCATCCCAGCCTTGTACAGGTCTACAATTTATCCCTGATGTCCTTACACAGCTCTCTGGTCTTGGCCATTGTGGAGAGGTTGGAGTCTGTTTGATTGAGTGTGTGGACAGGTGTCTTTTATACAGGTAACGAGTTCAAACAGGTGCAGTTAATACAGGTAATGAGTGGAGAACAGGAGGGCTTCTTAAAGAAAAACTAACAGGTCTGTGAGAGCCGGAATTCTTACTGGTTGGTAGGTGATCAAATACTTATGTCATGCAATAAAATGCAAATTAATTACTTAAAAATCATACAATGTGATTTTCTGGATTTTTGTTTTAGATTCCGTCTCTCACAGTTGAAGTGTACCTATGATAAAAATGACAGACCTCTACATGCTTTGTAAGTAGGAAAACCTGCAAAATCGGCAGTGTATCAAATACTTGTTCTCCCCACTGTACATATCTACCTCAAATACCTCGTACTTCTTCACATTGTTCTGGTACTTGTACTCCCTGTATAAAGCTTAATTCTTGTGTATTTTATTCCCTGTGTTATTAATATTTTTAACTATGCATGGTTGGGAAAGGGGTCGTAAGTTTGTATTTCACAGTAAAGTCTACAACTTTTGTATTCGGCGCATGTGACAAATAAAATGTAACTTCATTTGATTTGTTGTGATGGAATTGACCCCTGAGTGTTCTACTCTGGGCAAAGAGTCTCATTTTGATTCATGCCTCTTAGTTATTTTTTCCCCCATTAAACTGCTGAGAAATATCACAAGGTATGTAAAAAGCATGTTGAATTTCTGTTTCTATTTGTACATGTTTGTGTGAAAGGACATTTTGCTCTCTCTCAAAAACCAAATCAGATGTTTCACTCCATGCTGCTGATGTTCTCAATAAACAGAATATATTTCCATGGTTAGAGCCAGAGTACAACAGTATGTCAGAGTCCACCACGTGTGTTATGAAAAGACATACAAGGGGATCCTGCCGGAAATTAACTCTCAGCCAACGCTATTTATGTCCAGACTGTTGTTTAAAGATCACCCGCAGAAACAGTGGATATATGGGTCACCTTGACCTATTAAAATGGTGTACATCTCCTCAATGTACTATGATATATTTAGTACCAGTTTTAAGTGACAGGCTTAGGCATTTCATTTAATAAATAGATGGGGTGCTATTGTTGGTTCCCTTGATGACGTCTGATTTTGTGATATTGTTGTGTCTATTTGCCATGGGGCGCAAAGTATGGGGGATGACACAGCAGCTGTGACTCCCACCAACCTTGGTTCCTGATATTTGTGAGGGTTATGTGCTATGTGAAGGTTCTTTTCATTTGAGGTCATCCCATCACATAGGGATGACATCAAGCTACACCGGTAGAATTTTGCTGAATATTCTAAGGCCTTTGTAAATGGCTTCCTTTGGTGGTCAGGTTCTTGCACACCAGGAGAGAAGATCTAAGAAAGTGATCTCAGAGATATCAGGTACTTCCTTAAGCAGCCTAAACTTGCTTCGTTGACGTTTCAAGGTGGATGCTTATCTTCACTTGCACTTTTCTCAATGCCTGGCCGGTGAACAATTTAGGTCTAACTCTCAGGGATCTCTTTCCCCCATCATTCCAATAGCTCTCATCTCTGGACCAGCTATAGGTCAGTAACGGTAGGCTATAATTTTGGTACCCAGAACAAATCTTATGTAAGGGGTGGCCTTTCGTCTCTGGCCATCTACTCGATTTTGTAAAGTCTGTTACTACTAGTAGTAGTGGTATAGTACATCACTGGTGACTGCTGTTTCATCTCTTTGGGGGGGGGCGACAGACAGTTCTAATTCCTGATTCTACGGTTGCGACATCCTCCTAGGTGGCTCCTCACACCCTCCCTTTGGACTGTAACTAACTCCAGCTGTGTCAGCTCTCTTTCATATGACACCAGCAACAGCTGCTGTCCTGTCCCCGTCTCCATGTGGGGGAAACACAGCTCAGTCACAGGCATCGTTCACTGGACTGACCGGGGCTATTTTAAAACACAAAGTTCAGAGAAAAATTCTACGAGATAGTTGAGGTCTGAGGCAGAGTTTATTGTTGGGAGGATGTGGTGTCAGCTACTTCTCAAATGTGTATTGGAGTGTGCAGAGCCGGCCCTAGCTACTAAGCGATAGCTTGGGGCCCAACCAAAAGAAATCAGGCCGGGTCTCAACTTACTGTTGAGAGTTAGAATAGTTGAACACACAAGGTGCAATTTCTAAATTGGATTGTGCATCAGCAGTTTTTCTCTTGTTATGTCAGCTACTGACAGTCACTCAATTGGCCCATGTCAGCCACAATTGTTTAGATTGGTAAATTAGTCTAGCCAGCTATCTGAACTTGTAGTAATCATGGTCGAATTACTGACCGGGCACACTAGGGGTCATGTAAAAATGTTCTTCATCTGCCAATCCGGACTCGTGCGTCAAGATTGCAAAGACTCGGCTCTACTTTTTCAATTGAAAGTATTTTTCCCACATTTAGTTACGTAACAGCCTAATTCTAAAATGGATTAAATAAATAAAAATCCTCATCAATCTACACACAATACCCCATAATGACAAAGCGAAAACAGAAATACCTTATTGTCACAAATCCCTCCAGACTTTCATTACGCACACCTGTCGCCTATTCCCACTGATTAGTACTTGTATGTACTGTCCTGAATCATTTATACCAGCGTGACACTTATTTACATACCAGTCAAAAGTTTGAACCCACCTATTCATTAAAGGATTTTTCTTTATTTTTAATATTTTCTACATTGTAGAATAATAGTGAAGACATGAAAACTCTGAAATAACACATATGGAATCATAAGGTAACCAAAAAAGTGTCAGAAGATTTTAGATTCTTCAAAGTAGCCACCCTTTGCCTTGATAACAGCTTTGCACACCCTTGGTATTCTCTCAACCAGCTTCACCTGGAGTGCTTTTCCAACAGTCTTGAAGGAATTCCCACATATGCTGAGCACTTGTTGGCTGCTTTTCCTTCACTCTGCGGTCCAACTCATCCCAAACATTTCAATTGGGTTGAGGTCAGGTGATTCACGTAGTCTCCTCTGAACAGTTGATGTTGAGATGTGTCTGTTACTTGAACTCTGTGAAGCATTTATTTGGGCTGCAATCTGAGGTGCAGTTAACTCTAGTGAACTTATCCTTTGCAACACAGGTAACTCTGGGTCTTCCTTTCCTGTGGCGGTCCTCATGAGTGCCAGTTTCCTCATAGCGCTTGATGGTTTTTGCGACTGCACTTGAATACATTTTTTTTGGATCGAATGACCTTCATGTTTTAAAGTAATGATGGACTGTCGTTTCTCTTTGTTTATTTGAGCTGTTCTTGCCGTAATATGGACTTGGTCTTTTACAAAATAAAATCTTCTGTATACCACCCCTACCTTGTCATAACACAACTGATTGGCTTAAACACATTAAGAAGGAAATACATTCCACAAATTAACTTTTAACAAGGCACACTTGTTAATTGAAATGCATCCTCATGAAGCTGGTTGAGAAAATGCCAAGGATGTGCAAAACTGTCATCAAGGCAAAGGGTGGCAACTTTGAATAATCTCAAATATATTTTGATTTGTTTAACACGTTTTTGGTTACTACATGATTCCATATGTGTTATTTCATAGTTTTGATGTGTTCACTATTATTGTAAAATGTAGAAAATAGTAAAAAATTAAGAAAAACCCTTGAATGAGACTTGAAATTGAGCTTAGGTGCATCCTGTTTCCATTGATCATCCTTGAGATGTTTCTTGATTGGAGTCTGCTTGTGGTAAATTCAATTGATTGGACAAGATTTGGAAAGGCACACACCTGTCTATATAAGGTCCCACAACTAACAGTGCATGTCAGAGTATAAACAAGGCCATGAAGTCGAAGGAATTGTCCATAGAGCTCCAAGACAGGATTGTGTCGAGGCACAGATCTGGGGAAGGGTACCAAAAAATGTCTGCAGCATTGAAGGTCCCCAAGAACACAGTGGCCTCCATCATTCTTAAATGGAAGAAGTTTGGAACCACCAAGACTCTTCGTAGAGCTGGCCGCCTGGCCAAACTGAGCAATCTGGGAGAAGGGCCATGGTCAGGGAGGTGACCAAGAACACGATGGTCACTCTGACAGAGTTCCTCTGTGGAGAAGAGAGAAACTTACAGAAGGACAATCATCTCTGCAGCATTCCACCAATCATGTCATGCCTGCTCCCGCTCCCCCTCTCTGGCGCTTGAGGGCGCCAGGCGGCCCATCATTACGCACACCTGTCACCATTGTTACGCGCAACAGCGCTTCTTGCTTCTCGTCTCCCCGCGTCTGTCCTCACAAATCAGGCCTTTGTGGTAGAGTGGCCAGACAGATTCCACTCCTCAGTAAAAGCCACATGACAGTCAGCTTGGAGTTTACCAAAGGCACCTAAAGGAGTCTCAGATCATGAGAAACAAGATTCTCTGGTCTGATGAAACCAAGATTGAACTCTTTGGCCTGAATGCCAAGTGTCAAGTCTGGAGGAAACCTGTTACCATCCTTACGGTGAAGCATGGTGGTGGCAGCATCATGCTGTGGGGATGTTTTTCAGTGGCAGGGACTGGGAGACTAGTCAGGATCGAGGGAGAGATGAACGGAGCAAAGTACAGAGATCCTTGATGAAAACCTGATCCAGAGCGCTCAGCACCTCAGACTGGGGCGAAGGTTCACCTTCGAACAGGACAACAACCTTAAGCTCACAGTTAAGAAAATAGAGTGTTTTTGGGATAAGTCACTGAATGGCCTTGAGTGGCCCAGCCAGAGCCCGGACTTGAACCTGATCGAACATCTCTGGAGAGACCTGAAAATAGCAGTGCAGCGACGCTCCCCATCCAACCTGACAGAGCTTGAGAGGATCTGCAGACAAGAAGGGGAGAAACTCCCCAAATACAGGTGTGCCAAGCTTGTAGCGTCATACCCAAGAAGACTTGAGGCTGTAATCACTGCCAAAGGTACTTCAACAAAGTACTGAGTAAAGGGTCTGAATACTTATGTAAATGTGATATTTAAGTTTATTTTTTTAAATAAAAAACAATTTAATCAATTTTAGAACACGGCTGTAACGTAACCAAATGTGGAAAGAGGAAATGTGGAAAGGGTCAAGGGGTCTGATTACTTTCTGAATGCACTGTATTCAGGGTCATCACACAGCTGGGGAAGGACTTCTACTTCATCGCAGAAGTTATGTTCTGTGAGGTAAGGAAATGTGGTATTGGATGTTTTTGTGTATTATAAGTGTACATTTTTCAGTCAATGCACCATCTCTGTGTGCATTCTTATGTTACAGGTCACAGTGTGGATTATGCAGAAGCATGAGGGGTTTAGTTTGGCAAAGCTGTACTTAGTTATCCTCACACATATTGCCTCCCCATAACGTTTTAAAATGTTATTTCACTATTTGGTTGCATCTGCATGTTCATTTGAGAGGCTAAGCGGGCCATATCGGAGCTAGCCAACATTCTCTGCCTTGTCCGATGTACTGTACATCGTGTTCAACTGTAATCATCCTTTGTGTGGTTAGGTAGGTTCAACCTAAAATGTATTGTTCCTCTATTGTATTGAAGTCCAGGTATCTTGATATGTATCGAATTGTCTTGAAAGGGAAAGATGCACATCCCTATTGACATGTATGGTTTTTATTTTGTATATATGCAATGCCACCGTCATATTGAAACACCAGCACACCATTCTTACAGTATGTCTCCCTCATCAAGTCACGTAAATCTCGTAAATGTGTTATAGTTGCACATAGGATTTCATAACTGTTTTGTTTTCTTAAAATATAGCCTATATTTCTTATTGTCCTCTTACTGTTTAGGGGTCTACGTCTTGTTACTTTGTTAGCACTTAGCTCAAAGTAGCCTACGGGTTTGTTTACTTATATAATAATAAAGTCAGACACGCAGTGTATACTCTAATCATTTAATGCACATGTATCAAACTCATTCCACGGAGGGCTGAGTGTCTGCGTGTTTTCGGCCTAACCCCTGGCCTAGTGTCTGCAGGTTTTAGTTTTTTCCTTTCAATTAAGATGTAGACAACCAGGTATAATAAGTACAAGGAAGGAGCGAAAACCCACAGACACTCAGCCTTCCATGGAATGAGTTTGCCATGTGCACTAGGCCCTCAATGGAATGAGTTTGCCACGTGCTCTAGGCCCTCCATGGAATGAGTTTGCCACGTGCACTAGGCCCTCCATGGAATGAGTTTGCCACGTGCACTAGGCCCTCCATGGAATGAGTTTGCCATGTGCTCTAGGCCCTCCATGGAATGAGTTTGCCACGTGCACTAGGCCCTCAATGGAATGAGTTTGCCACGTGCACTAGGCCCTCCATGGAATGAGTTTGCCATGTGCACTAGGCCCTCCATGGAATGAGTTTGACACCCCTGATTAAATGGAAAGAACCTACATTTCAGCACCTTTTTCAGGGAGGGTTGAGGAACCCACATTGGCTGCTTTTACACAGGCAGCCCATTTCTGATTATTTTCCTACTAATTGGTCTTTTGCCCAATTATTGTTTATGGCTATAGTTCAGAATTGGGCACCTGTGTAAAAACAGCCATAGTGCTGAACCTTGGTTAATTCTATTACCCTAAATGGTTGGAAGTATACAGAAATGTATTACTTTATTTTTGTAGGTCAGCATCTCAATTTGGTGGGTGGGGGGGGGGGGGGGGGCATATCTACTCATTGTATTTGTTTTCCAAAGTGTCAAACACCTGCTATACGATAGCAGATCACTGAGACGTGACTTGTTCATACAGGTTTTACAACTAAATATTTTGGTCTGGTATCTGCCAGGAGGGACGATGATAGTTTTCTTTTGGATAGCCTGTAATGTCTCTTCCCTTTATACAAGGAAACAAAATCTGTCCGCTCAAATATTTCACTGTCATTTTCTGTTATCAACCTACGGATTAAGCATATGGCCATACATGACATCAAGGACTTGTTTTCTCCTTGGCAATATTCTGGCGACAAACTTGGAAGACACACTTGAGTCTTCAGTTCCACATTATGACAGTAGAGCTCAACCATGTGACAAATGACAGCAAAAACAGATGCTTTTGGAGAAATTGCAGTACCATGGGTTAGTTATATAAATCTTTGGTAGTTCATTTGGCTTTACCACAAATTAGCATTGCATTTTTTCCCCCTTTTTTCCCCCTTTATTTAATTAACCAGGTAGGCTAGTTGAGAACAAGTTCTCATTTACAACTGCGACCTGGCCAAGATAAAGCATAGCAGTGTGAACAGACAACAACACAGAGTTACACATGGAGTAAACAATAAACAAGTCAATAACACAGTAGGAAAAAAAACTAAATGAGTCTATATACATTGTGTGCAAAAGGCATGAGGTAGGCAATAAATAGGCCATAGGAGCGAATAATTACAATTTAGCAGATTAACACTGGAGTGATAAATCATCAGATGATCATGAGTAAGTAGTGATACTGGTGTGCAAAAGAGCAGAAAAATAAATAAATAAAAACAGTAAGGGGATGAGGTAGGTAAATTGGGTGGGTTGTTTACAGATGGACTATGTACAGCTGCAGCGATTGGTTAGCTGCTCAGATAGCAGATGTTTAAAGTTGGTGAGGGAAATAAAAGTATCCAAATTCAGCGATTTTTGCAGTTCGTTCCAGTCACAGGCAGCAGAGAACTGGAAGGACAGGCGGCCAAATAAGGTGTTGGCTTTTGGGATGATCAGTGAGATATACCTGCTGGAGCGCGTGCTACGGGTGGGTGTTGATATCGTGACCAGTGAACTGAGATAAGGCGGAGCTTTACCTAGCATGGACTTATAGATGACCTGGAGCCAGTGGGTCTGGCGACAAATATGTAGCGAGGGCCAGCCGACTAGAGCATACAGGTCGCAGTGGTGGGTGGTATAAGGTGTTTTAGTAACAAAACGGATGGCACTATGATAAACTGCATCTAGTTTGCTGAGTAGAGTATTGGAAGCAATTTTGTAGATGACATCGCCGAAGTCGAGGATCGGTAGGATAGTCAGTTTTACTAGGGTGAGTTTGGCGGCGTGAGTGAAGGAGGCTTTGTTGCGAAATAGAAAGCCGATTCTTGATTTGATTTTGGATTGGAAATGTTTAATATGAGTCTGGAAGGAGAGTTTACCTAGCCAGACACCTAGGTATTTATAGATGTCCACATATTCTAGGTCGGAACCGTCCAGGGTGGTGATACTAGTCGGGCGGGCGGGTGCAGGCAGCGAACGGTTGAAAAGCATGCATTTGGTTTTACTAGCGTTTAAGAGCAGTTGGAGGCCACGGAAGGAGTGCTGTATGGCATTGAAGCTCGTTTGGAGCTTAGATAGCACAGTGTCCAAGGAAGGGCCAGAAGTATACAGAATGGTGTCGTCTGCGTAGAGGTGGATCAGGGAATCGCCCGCAGCAAGAGCAACATCATTGATATATACAGAGAAAAGAGTCGGCCCGAGAATTGAACCCTGTGGTACCCCCATAGAGACTGCCAGAGGACCGGACAACATGCCCTCCGATTTGACACACTGAACTCTGTCTGCAAAGTAGTTGGTGAACCAGGCAAGGCAGTCATCAGAAAAACCGAGGCTACTGAGTCTGCCGATAAGAATATGGTGATTGACAGAGTCGAAAGCCTTGGCCAGGTCGATGAAGACGGCTGCACAGTACTGTCTTTTATCAATGGCGGTTATGATATCGTTTAGTACCTTGAGCGTGGCTGAGGTGCACCCGTGACCGGCTCGGAAACCGGATTGCACACCTGAGAAGGTACGATGGGATTCGAGATGGTCAGTGATCTGTTTATTACCTTGGCTTTCGAAGACCTTAGATAGGCAGGGCAGGATGGATATAGGTCTGTAACAGTTTGGATCCAGGGTGTCTCCCCATTTGAAGAGGGGGATGACCACGGCAGCTTTCCAATCCTTGGGGATCTCAGACGATATGAAAGACAGGTTGAACAGGCTGGTAATAGGGGTTGCGACAATGGCGGCGGATAGTTTCAGAAATAGAGGGTCTAGATTGTCAAGCCCAGCTGATTTGTATGGGTCCAGGTTTTGCAGCTCTTTCAGAACATCTGCTATCTGGATTTGGGTAAAGGAGAAGCTGGGGACGCTTGGGCGAGTAGCTGCGGGGGGACCGGAGCTGTTGGCCGAGGTTGGAGTAGCCAGGTGGAAGGCATGGCCAGCCGTTGAGAAATGCTTGTTGAAGTTTTCGATTATCATGGATTTATCGGTGGTGACCGTGTTACCTAGCCTCAGTGCAGTGGGCAGCTGGGAGGAAGTGCTCTTGTTCTCCATGGACTTTACAGTGTCCCAGAACTTTTTTGGAGTTAGAGCTACAGGATGCAAATTTCTGCTTGAAAAAGCTAGCCTTTGCTTTCCTGACTGACTGCGTGTATTGGTTCCTGACTTCCCTGAACAGTTGCATATCGCGGGGACTATTCGATGCTATTGCAGTCCGCCACAGGATGTTTTTGTGCTTGTCGAGGGCAGGTCAGGTCTGGAGTGAACCAAGGGCTATATCTGTTCTTAGTTCTGCGTTTTTTGAACGGGGCATGCTTATCTAAGATGGTGAGGAAGTTACTTTTAAAGAATGACCAGGCATCTTCAACTGACGGGATGAGGTCAATATCCTTCCAGGATACCCGGGCCAGGTCAATTAGAAAGGCCTGCTCGCAGAAGTGTTTTAGGGAGCGTTTGACAGTGATGAGGGGTGGTCGTTTGACCACGGACCCGTAGCGGATACAGGCAATGAGGCAGTGATCGCTGAGATCTTGATTGAAGACAGCAGAGGTGTATTTGGAGGGCAAGTTGGTCAGGATAATGTCTATGAGGGTGCCCATGTTTACGGATTTAGGGTTGTACCTGGTGGGTTCCTTGATGATTTGTGTGAGATTGAGGGCATCTAGCTTAGATTGTAGGACTGCCGGGGTATTGAGCATATCCCAGTTTAGGTCACCTAGCAGAACAAACTCTGAAGCTAGATGGGGGGGCGATCAATTCACAAATGGTGTCCAGGGCACAGCTGGGAGCTGAGGGGGGTCGGTAGCAGGCGGCAACAGTGAGAGACTTATTTCTGGAGAGATTAATTTTTAAAATTAGAAGTTCCAACTGTTTGGGAATGGACCTGGAAAGTATGACATTACTTTGCAGGCCATCTCTGCAGTAGATTGCAATTCTATCTTGACGGAAAATGTTATAGTTGGGTAAGGAAATCTCAGAATTTTTGGTGGCCTTCCTAAGCCAGGATTCAGACACGGCAAGGACATCAGGGTTGGCAGAGTGTGCTAAAGCAGTGAGTAAAACAAACTTAGGGAGGAGGCTTCTGATGTTGACATGCATGAAACCAAGGCTTTTTCGATCACAGAAGTCAACAAATGAGGGTGCCTGGGTACATGCAGGGCCTGGGTTTACCTCCACATCACCCGAGGAACAGAGGAGGAGTAGGATGAGGGTACGGCTAAAGGCTATCAAAACTGGTCGCCTAGAGCGTTGGGGACAAAGAATAAAAGGAGCAGATTTCTGGGCGTGGTAGAATAGATTCAGGGCATAATGTGCAGACAGGGGTATGGTGGGGTGCGGGTACAGCGGAGGTAAGCCGAGGCACCGGGTGATGATAAGAGAGATTGTATCTCTGGACATGCTGGTTATAATGGGTGAGGTCACCGCATGAGTGGGTGGTGGGACAAAGGAGGTGTCAGAGGTATGAAGAGTGGAACTAGAGGCTCCATTGTAAACTAAAACAATGATAACTAACCTGAACAACAGTATACAAGGCATATTGACATTCGAGAGAGACATACAGCGAGGCATAAAGTAATAACAGGTATTGTTTGGTTAGAGCTAGCTAAGACAACAGGTGAGACAACAGCAGCTAATCAGCTAACAGCAGGTAAAATGGCGATGACTACGCAGAGAGGTGTCGGATTAATTACACCCAGAGCCTGAGTTCGCGGCTGGGGCCGACAGATAAAAATAAAATAAAAAATAAACAGAAAGGAGTACCGTGATTAATGGACATTTATTTGCAGTGCTGCCATTTACTTTCCACTCAAGGTTTGCTCCAGCAGAGACTACCACGGTGCTGTAGGCTTTTGGTAATGTGAGAGGCTGTGGGTAAAGTTATAAGCTAGCTAGTTGTAGAACAAACTAGTTGTGCTAGCTAGCTAGTGCAGCCTATCATGTGATACACGGAATGGCAGATTGCTAGCTCAATACATTTGTTATCAAAAGTAACTAGTGAGATGTGAAACAGTTGTTTATACTTTGGCTAAAACCTAGCTTTTATATTCGTTTTTTTTGAGCTATACAAACAATCTAAAACCGCACACCTCTGAAAACAAGCCACCTCGACCAACTAACAGCTAATTATAATAGCTAGCTAGCTAAAACAATGATGAGGGAGGGTGTGAGCTCAGCCATCCACACAAAGAGACGTTTCACACTGTGAGCATTTTTACAACATGTGGTCACAATCACAACACAATCAGAACGATTGGGAAATATTTCACGCTGGGCAGATTTGTTTACATGTCACAGGCCACGTGCCCAGGGCCCCTGACCTCCAGGGGGTCCCCATTGATTTTGTTTGCCACTCTTACTCAGATATCATATTAATATAGCATAAGTCGGGGCAAAATGTGTAGAATTGCAGAACATTTTCTTTAAAACTGCAAAATGTTCTCTATGCCGCATGGCAAAATGTGTAGAATTGCAGGAAATTAGCTGTTAAACTGCAAAATCATTTTCTCCGCCCCATGGCACAATGAGTAGAATTCTCTCCACACAATGGGAAAATGTTTAGAATAGCAGCAAACATGCTTTAAAACTGCAAAATGTTCTCTATGTTCCATGGAAAAAATGTGTAGACTTGCAGGAAATTAACTCTAAAGCATAGGGTCCCCAAAAGGCTAGGCCTTGCTCTGGGACTGTGCCTAAACCTCATACTGAAAATGTGTCTTTGTTGAGGATGACGAGAGTCACAATTAGAAGGCAAGAAGGATCATAATATGAAGGAAAGATTAACTACCAGATCCTATGAAAAAGATCAAATGGTTTATTTTTTAAATGTTTTATTGAACTAGGCAAGTCAATTAAGAACAAATTCTCATTTACAATGACGGCCTAGGAACAGTGGCTTAACTGTCTTGTTCAGGGGCAAAACGATAGATTTTTACCTTGTCAGGTCGGGGATTTGATCTAAAAACCTTTCGGTTACTGGCCGAACGCACTAACCACTAGGCTACCTGCCTTCCCTCTGTTAGCAACCTTTCAGTTACTGAAAGGGGGGTATCATCGGATGGGGCCACAGTGTCTCCTGACCCCTCCTGTCTCAGCCTCCAGTATTTATGCTGCAGTAGTTTATGTGTCGGGGGCTAGGGTCAGTTTGTTATATCTGGAGTACTTCTCCTGTCTTATCCGGTGTCCTGTGTGAATTTAAGTATGCTCTCTCTAATTCTCTCTTTCTCTCGGAGGACCTGAGCCCTAGGACCATGCCTCAGGACTACCTGGCATGATGACTCCTTGCTGTCCCCAGTCCACCTGGCCGTGCTGCTGCTCCAGTTTCAACTGTTCTGCCTGCGGCTATGGAACCCTGACCTGTTCACCGGACGTGCTACCTGTCCCAGACCTGCTGTTTTCAACTCTCTAGAGACCGCAGGAGCGGTAGAGATACTCTTAATGATCGGCTATGAAAAGCCAACTGACATTTACTCCTGAGGTGCTGACTTGCTGCACCCTCGACAACTACTGTGATTATTATTATTTGACCATGCTGGTCATTTATGAACATTTGAACATCTTGGCCATGTTCTGTTATAATCTCCACCCGGCACAGCCAGAAGAGGTCTGGCCACCCCTCATAGCCTGGTTCCTCTCTAGGTTTCTTCCTAGGTTTTGGCCTTTCTAGGGAGTTTTTCCTAGCCACCGTGCTTCTACACCTGCATTGCTTGTTGTTTGGGGTTTTAGGCTGGGTTTCTGTACAGCACTTTGAGATATCAGCTGATGTAAGAAGGGCTATATAAATAAATTTGATTTGATGCAATGCTCAAACCACTAGGCTACCTGCCGCCCCTGCCGTTTTGGTTAGGAACCTAGAACAGTTTATGACGCTAAGGCAAAAGGAGGAAAAAAAGTTAAAGGGGGCATGAACGTCTGGAAAAATAGCAGAGATGGAATAAAAGTCGGCGGGAATGATATTGGAACATGGCCACGGTAGCGGATTATGTGACACCGTGACAAAACACATCTCTGTGTGGTACACAATGCCATCATGTGTCTGACTCCCACCTCCCCAGTGTCAAAATTCCTTTGCGTATCTCCGGAGATTATTTATAGATGTTGAGGTTAGAGCTGGAATGAGTTACCCCCCCCAAGTAGGCTATCACTTGTATGCATCCTAATATCAATTTGGCCTCGCATTAAATGTGTTTGAGCTGTGTGTTCGTGAAAGAAAATGCAACTTCAGATTCTACATAGTGCCTAGTTGAGGCTAAAATGAATGTGTTTACATCCACTTTTTTAGGTGATTAAATGTTTGAAAATGTACTTATTTGGGTATTTCTTGCATGACAACGTCTGCACACTTTGTATTTTGTGTTACTGGCGATGGTTAAATTGTACAGTTCTGGTGATATACAAGAGCGCAGCAGTTCAACTTCAGCATATTACATATTATATATAAATGCTTTATGATTAGGCTGCCTCATCCAGTTGGATAAATCATGACTCATATTACATGCAAATAATTTTATGAAAAATTCAGTCAATATGCTTTACCTCTCTCCACTCACTCTTCTTCCTTATCGTTCCTCGTTTCTCTCTTGGCTTTCTTTCGCTTTGTTGATTTTCACTCACAGGTTACTCTCTCTTCCTCTTTCCCTCCGTCCTCTGTCTGTCTGTCAGTGGACTGTGGTTCAGTGTTTGAGTGATTCAGGGTCCAACCAAGTCTATGAAATGAGACACCCTCCCTCCCTAATTTCTAGCTCCCACCACCTACAACTCCAAATACAGGCACCCCCTCCCTCCCCACCAAAAATACTCCATATGTGGCCAGCCCCCTGCTATCCTGCCCCCTTCAGTCACTCGGCTGGGCAGACAGGAGATGGGCTATTTGCCAGTATGATGTGCTCAAGTTTCTGTGTTTGAACGGTTGTCTCACAGTCTCTCTGTTGTGTGTAAGAGGCACTGGTGCTATTTTAACAAAGTAGTGGAAAAACTTGGAGTTGTGTTATGTTGACACACCGAACATGGTAGAGATTCTATCAACAAGAAAGGATACATGCACTGACAACAATATTATTTTATTTTTATTGATTATGAACACATCTCAAAAAACAGTATTTTAAGGGTTATAACTAATGATGGTCAAATTCATTTCATGTAACATTTCTATAGGACCATAACAGTACATTATCACCAATATCATTATGATGACACAAAGATGATTAAAGGTCCAATGCAGTAAAAACATGATTTCCTGTGCTTTATATACAGTTGAAGTCGGAAGTTTACATAAACTAGTTTTAATGACTCCAATCTAAGTGTTTCAACCACTCCACAAATTGCTTGTTAACAAACTATAGTTTTGGCAAGTCGGTTAGGACATCTACTTTGTGCATGACAAGTCATTTTTCCAACAATTGTTTCCAGATAGATTATTTCACTTAATAATTCACTATATCACAATTCCAGTGGGTCAGAAGTTTACATACACTAAATTGACTGTGCCTTTAAACAGCTTGGAAAATTCCAGAAAATGATGTCATGGCTTTAGAAGCTTCTGATAGGCTAATTGACATTATTTGAGTCAATTGGAGGTGTACCTGTGGATGTATTTCAAGGCCTACCTTCAAACTCAGTGCCTCTTTGCTTGACATCATGGGAAAATCAAAAGAAATCAGCCAAAACCACAGGAAAAAAAATTGTAGACCTCCACAAGTCTGGTTCATCCTTGGGATGGGAGCAATTTCCAAACGCCTGAAGGTACCACGTTCATCTGTACAAACAATAGTATGCAAGTATAAACACCATGGGATCACGCAGCCGTCATTCCGCTCAGGAAGGAGACGTGTTCTGTCTCCTAGAGATGAACGTACTTTGGTGCGAAAAGTGCAAATCAATCCCAGAACAACAGCAAAGGACCTTGTGAAGATGCTAGAGGAAACAGGTACAAAAGTATCTATGTCCACAGTAAAACGAGTCCTATATCGACATAACCTGAAAGGTCGCTCAGCAAGGAAGAAGCCACTGCTCCATAACTGCCATAAAAAAAGCCAGACTACGGTTTGCAACTGCACATGGGGGCAAAGATCGTACTTTTTGTAGAAATGTCCTCTGGTCTGATGAAACAAAAATATAACTTTTGTCATAATGACCATCGTTATGTTTGGAGGAAAAAGGGGGAGGCTTACAAGCCGAAGAACACCATCCAAACCGTGAAGCACGGGGGCTGCAGCATCATGTTGTGGGGGTGCTTTGCTGCAGGAGGGACTGGTGCACATCATAAAAATAGGTGGCATCATGAGGAAGTAAAATTATGTGGATATATTGAAGCAACATCAAGACATCAGTCAGGAAGTTAAAGCTTGGTCACAAATGGGTCTTCCAAATGGACAATGACCCCAAGCATACTTTCAAAGTTGTGGCAAAATGGCTTAAGGAAGCTGTGCCAGCAGAAACTCTGGGTTCAAGCCAGGATCTGTCGCAGCCGGCCGCGACCGGGAGGTCCATGGGGCGACGCACAATTGGCCTAGCGTCGTCCGGGTTAGGGAGGGTTTGGCCGGTAGGGATATCCTTGTCTCATCGCACACTAGCGACTCCTGTGGCGGGCCGGGCGCAGTGCACACTGACCAGGTCGCTAGGTGTACGGTGTTCCCTCCGACACATTGGTGCGGCTGGCTTCCGGGTTGGATGCGCGCTGTGTTAAGAAGCAGTGCGGCTTGGTTGGGTTGTGTTTCGGAGGACGCATGGCTCTCGACCTTCCTCTCTCCCGAGCCCGTACGGGAGTTGTAGCGATGAGACAAGACAGTAACTACTAACAATTGGATACCACAAAATTGGGGAGAAAAAGGGGTTAATTAAAATTTAAAAAATGGCTTAAGGACAACAAAGTCAAGGTATTTGAGTGGCCATCACAAAGCCCTGACCTCAATCCCATAGAAAAGGTGTGAGCAGAACTGAAAAAGCATGTGCGAGCAAGGAGGCCTACAAACCTGATTCAGTTACACCAGCTGTCAGGAGGAATGGGCCAAAATTCACCCAACTTATTGTGGGAAGCTTGTGGAAGGCTACCCGAAACATTTGACCCAAGTTAAACAATTTAAAAGCAATGCTACCAAATACTAATTGAGTGCATGTAAACTTCTGACCCACTGGGAATGTGATGAAAGAAATAAAAGCTGAAAGAAATCATTCTCTCTACTATTATTCTGACATTTCACATTCTTAAAATAAAGTGGTGATCCTAACTGACCTAAGACAATACATTTTTACTAGGATTAAATGTCAGGAATTGTGAAAAACTGCATTTAAATGTATTTGGCTAAGGTGTATATAAACTTCCGACTTCAACTGTATATTTCCACACTATGAGGTTGGAATAATACTGTTTAATTGTGAATTATGATAATGCCCTTTTAGTTTGAGCTATTTGAAAAGACTGCCTGAATGTTCAGCCTGTTTTGGTGGGATGGCGTTTTGGCCTACCTGGTGACATCACCATGCTGTAAATTAGTTAATCAGATCAAATTTTATTGGTCACATACACATGGTTAGCAGATGTTAATGCGAGTGTAGCGAAATGCTTGTGCTTCTAGTTCCGACCGTGCAGTAATATCTAACAAGTAATCTATTTCACAACAATTACCTTATACACACAAGTGTAAAGGAATGAATAAGAATATGTACATATAAATATATGGATGAGTGATGGCCATGCTGCATAGGCAAGATGCAGTAGATGGTATAGAGTACAGTATATACATATGAGATAGGTAATGTAGGGTATGTAAACCTTATATAAAGTGGCATTGTTTAAAGTGACACATTTATTACATCCAAATTTTTATTATTAAAGTGGCTAGAGTTGAGTCAGTATGTTGGCAGCAGCCACTCAATGTTAGTGATGGCTGTTTAACAGTCTTATGGCCTTGAGAAAGAAGCTGTTTTTCAGTCTCTCGGGCCCAGCTTTGATGCACCTGTACTGACCTCGCCTTCTTGATGAACAGGCAGTGGCTCGGGTGGTTGTTGTCCTTGATGATCTTTTTGGCCTTCCTGTGACATCGGGTGGTGTAGGTGTCCTGGAGAGCATGTCGTTTGCCACCGGTGATGCGTTGTGCAGACCGCACCACCCTCTGGAGAGCCTTACGGTTGTGGGCGGAACAGTTGCCGTACCAGGCGGTGATACAGCCCGATATGATGCTCTCAATTGTGCATCTGTAAAAGTTTGTGAGTGTTTTCGGTGACAAGCCAAATTTCTTCAGCCTCCAGAGGTTCACCACGCTGTCTGTGTGGGTGGACCATTTCAATTTGTCCGTGATGTGTACGCCGAGGAATTTAAAGCTTTCCACCTTCTCCTCGAATAATTGTTTGGCCGAAATTATTTGATATTGAGATGAAAACGGCTGCATTGGATCTTTCATCCTCAAAGAGGTGTCTGGTTAATTCTTTGTCAGCTGTTTTATTACGTAGTTCCGCTAATCTCCAAGTCAACTGTAGGCTGAGTGAAGCTGTGGATAGGATCGCACTGACCCTATTCTGCTGTAATGAAGCAGCTTCCGGGCACAGGGCACCAGCAGTAAACATGGCGGAGGAGCTGTTGGAAGCGGTGGAGAGACTACAGTCTCGGCTCTGCGAGAACTTAGAGCCTCGCAAGGTAATAATCGAAAGGCCCAGAATGAAATGACAAGGTTGTAGTGGATGACTTGCGCCCACTAAAATGTTTTCAAATATTGTCGCGTGGGGGGTAGTTCCGCTAATGTAGGTAGTTACTGCTTTTTCTAAGATCACGTCACGATATGTAGCTTAGCCAACTAACTGGGTTTCTTAACCATAGTTCATGTTAAGTTTAACCTAGTCCTCCAGCTACCTGCCAAGTCCGCAGAACTGTACTTTATGTCATGGAGCTATTGTAGCTAACGGACATTGCCACTGCTAATAAAGTGCTAATAATGTAGCCAGCTAGCTAGTGTTAAAGAAACAACCGCAAAAAGCGAAAGCGAAGCGAGGGCATGGCTAAAAGGGATCCAGCTTTTGTCAAATTAACGTCAGATTTGATTTTTCGTAGCAGGTTATGAGAATTTACGCAGCAGGTTAGAATTAACGTAGTAGGTTAGGCGGATTGTGTTGTCTAGAAAAGGGGTTTAGGGTGAGTTTAAATGTAAAACATTTTAACTTTTGACATTAATTTGACAAAAACTGGATTATTTCTAGACATGACCCCACAGCGATTGTATAAACCCCACAATCGAGCAACAGCAGCACGGGCCTAGTTATTAGATTGTTGCACTTCACTCAATGGATCAGTCCAAGTTTAAGGGCAACAACAATACATTTGGTCGTAGTGCCTTACTGTGATATCGGCTGTGTCTCATTGAACAAAGCAATCCCTGCACACACTGCCATGTCGTGGTGGGTTTTTGTCAGCTGATCAACTTTAGTAAACACAACCACCTCTCCGTATATGTGTAGTTAGCCTACCCCCACAACCCCCTTCAAATAGGCCACGACAAAATCTTGATGACTCCATGACTGTGCAATTTAGGCAAAATTGGACTACACCAACATGAATCAAGCCAAGTCTGAAAGTACTACACAGTTTGACAGCCTACAAAGTCAAACTACCAGTAGGCCTACACTTGTACACATACAGCGCACACTTTTACACAGTAGACCCATGTCATCAATACTGCGATTATATAAATATTGTTATGTGTCTTTATATTTCCATTCATTCAATGATCAACAACCTTGAATTAACCTGACCTTTAACAAACTATATCCTTCCCTTGGGCATACCTGAATTGTGTGCACTTTGCTAATGTGCAGACTGTTTGGCTCTTCTCAGAATCAGGCTAGCTAGGTCGATCAGTACAGAGGATGTAGTGAGCAATCTGTACATCTTCTGTATTTCCGCTATCTAGCTCCAGAAGACCCTCAAAAGGCTGGGGGAGCTGCCTATGACTGTGGATATCCTTGTGGTAAGAGTTTGGAAACAATGTATGCTCATGTCACGATTATTCTTTCGTTAGTGCAAAAGTGAAAGTATCTCTTTCTTTAGTCTCCAAGACTGCACACATTGATTGCATTGCACCATTGTTCTTCACTCACCGCAGTGTTATTTAGAAGAGGATTCCAAGTACAGGCTCTGGTTTTGCAGCAGGATGATGTGACCCGCTGTAGCCAGCTGCTCTACAGGAGTTGGTTGTGCTGTTCAATATTGTCACGCAACCTTCAGAGCATGCTCACTTCCTTTTTATGATGGGCAATAATGCTAATATGGTCTGTTTTATGTGCACTACTAAGTGTACTGGCCTGCTCACTTAACCATTAGAGTGCCTGAATCTATACAAACCACCCACGTTGCTCTCCAAACATGACCCACACGACACATGTCAAAAACATAATGTACTGATAATGAGGACACCCGACTACTATCTATGGCATGCTTATATTTTGTTCTCGCCGGTGCAGGAAACTGGAGTAGGAAAAACTGTGAATTCGTTCCGGAAACATGATCTTGCTGGAGATCTTGCGAAGAGCCTTGTGGCCAAGTGGAAGAAACTGGTTCCCACCCCGTCTGCTGAAAGGTACGTTATTACTGAGCGATTGAGGGACTTCTTCTGATTCGTCTTCTTCGTCTTTTTCTCAGCGTATCGTCATCTGAAATCTACTGAAGTGTAGCTTTGTTTTTGTTCTTCCTCACAGACCCGGCAACGCCAAGGATGTACGGACACATGCGCACCCTCACAGCTCTGAGGGAAGGGACGTAAGCCACAAACGTGTCCGGGAATTATCCCCGGAGGAGCCTCCTCATGTAGAGGAGGAGGATGAAGAGGAGGAGATAATGATAGAGGAGGAGCAAAGAGGCTACCGCTCCAACTACTCCCCCTCCCCCCCTCAGCACCACTACAGCCCCCCACAGCTCGGCCACGGTGGCCAGCGAGGGGGATACCAGTCTGAGGGCTACGAGAGCCCCATGGAGGAAGAGCCAGAGCCCGCGCCCAGCCTCCCTCACAAAGAGGTCCGACACACCAAACCACACAAAGAGCCTGGCAGGGAGCATCACGGTTCCCACGGCGATCGGGACGAGGAGAGGCGGCGACGTCATGCCCAGGCGAGCGATGGTGGCGGCGAAGGGAAGAAGTGCAGCGTGGAGAGGGAACCGCAGCACATTGGCAAGGCCTCCAAGCACAGTCGGCACTCCACCCCGCACGAGAGCAAGAAGGACAAGAGAGGTGGAAGTGATGGTGAGTGTGCTGCCGACTGAGTTGGCTGAGAATTTCGCTGTGACTTCTGTGTCATTATGACATTTACAGAGAGGCTGGTTCTCAAATGACAGCCTATTCCATAGATGCCTCTTTCAAGCTTTGAGTCAGTGTTGGGCTGCTGGCTTGTTAATAGATGGTTTTCCAGTCATGTATTATTTATTTAACCATGTTGGATAATGAGAACCATTTTCCCATTAACCTGATCCCTAAAGATGTGGGTTGTCTCTCACCCACTTCTCTCTTTTTTAAAAACTACATCCCATTAACATCATTCCCTCTTTGTTCTCCTTAATCTCTAGGGAGGTCACGTGAGCCTAGGGACTCCCCTGTATTAGTCCAAGTGACTGAGGAGCAGGCGGAAGAGGCATTTGATACCCCCTCCATGTCGTTTGAATCCTTCCTCACATATGACGCCCCTACGCCCACTAAGAAGAAGAAGAAGCCCGGCAACAGCAGCAGTCGGCCCTCCTCCCACCACCACACACCTCCTCGACCGCCTGTCCAGCCCTCGCCTGTTGCTCCTTCCTCCTCCAAGGAGTCCAAGCCCAGCAAGGCCAACGGGAGCCGCAGCAAGAGGGCTGATCCAGCCCAGACCCCGACAGCAACGACTCCGGTGCCTGAGAAACGCCGGAAGGTAAGAACAGACCTACATTGAACTCTTCTTCTCACAAGATGCGTATGTTCAATTGGAGAATGTTGTATTTGCTGTCATATTTTTGGGGTGCTGGACAGTAAGTCCTTACAATCCACCTAACTGTATGTTTTTATTAACCAGTTGCCCTGACCCTGATCTCATTATGAGAGTCCTTGTTCTCAGGTTCTTGACTGAACTCTTTCTCTTTAATGAACTCTTTCTTTTACCTCAGGTGGTCGAGGTTGTGTCCACGCTTCCTGATATCTCTCTGCCGGCCATCCAGCCTTACTACAGACCTCTGCCTTCCATTGATCTCACACCATTGTCCCCTCAGCGGCGTAAAGGTACTTATTCTTTTTTAATGTTGGTTCATTCACACTGTGTGGGTACGTTCTAATGTCCATACTAGTGTACAACTGAGAATGCATTGGTTCATTCTATGTAGTATGGAAGTACAGTTTGTGTGTTGGACTTGTCTGGACTTTAGGGACATTTGTACGTTTGCGTTTATTCTCTAGGCCCAATACATTTAGTTCTGATTGTCAGCAATTTCTCAAGTTTAACTTTTGGCTTCTTTCCTGCAGGTCCTGTGTCAAATGACGCCGAGGAGGACACCGGCTTCACTGGGAGACGCTTTAACTCTAAAATGACGGTCTACTCGGGTTCAAAGACGTCCTACCTGCCCAAGATGATGAGTCTGTACGAGCAGTGCATCAGGGTGCTTCAAAACAACATTGACTGTGAGTGTTGTCTCCTAGCGACACTGTGAATGCCATGTAATGGCGTCGTTACCATAATGCTTAGGTTTTATTTCAGTTTCTGTTACCACATTTGGTTAATTTAGTCAAGTGTACATTTTTTGTTCATGTAGTATACCTAACATCTCTCAAAAGAGAGAAGGCAAAGGCATGGATCACTTAACACATTTTATAATGGGCTGTTGTTCAAACACCACCAACTTAATTGTCTTGTGGATTCTTGTGGCTGCTTGTCCACTTCGATCCACTTTCACACAGTCTTAAAATGATTTAAACCAAAACTAAGAGCAACACGTGACTTCCTCTTTAACATTACACCCACATTGAACACTGACTGTTAGTGTGCCTTACTCCTTTAAGACTTATATTTGTCTAGGTCCATGAAATGTATTCCAACCACAGCGCTGTCCATGCTATATCCACACTATCATTCTTTATCTGCGAGATACTTAACACCCTGCTGATTGTGTGAGTCTCTGTATAACGAGATGCTTACTGTATGTTTTTCCAGCAATTGATGAGGTGGGAGGTGTGCCATTTGAGATTCTGGAACCAGTACTAGAGCGATGCACCCCAGAACAGCTTTACCGCATTGAGCAGTGCAATCAGGTAACACACACACACACACAATCAAAGTAGCGTCCTACACATGAACGCACAAACCGTCACCCAGTACGAGATGGTCAGTGAGCATGTAGTACACAAGCTGTCATACTCCGCCAAGCCATACTGTATACCAGGAACACCCTAGGTGAAGTGTACAAACAAAACTTGACTCCTAACTGTTATGCTTTGAACAATGAATGGTGTTTACTCGCCCTACTAAATTGTAGGATATATTTCATGTAAAAACTCGATAATTTTACCCCCCCCTCAGTGTTTTATGGAGGACTCTGATGAGCTTTGGCATCGCCACTGCCAGCGGGACTTCAAGCGTGAGACGCCCCAGGAGTACGAGTCGTGGCGGGAGATGTACCTGCGGAAGCACGACGAGCGGGAGGAGCACCTTCGCAAACTCACCCAGAACATCAGTTCGGCCCATGCCAACAAGCCCAAAGGTTCTTTCTCTAAATCCCATCTATGAGCTGAATTCTACTATACAGTAGTTATTACTAGGAGTTATTGTTATCATCAATGAAAGTGTACAGAGGATGTTGATTTTGAGTGAGCATGTGTTTTATGTGTGTAATTTACCTGGCAGGTCGACAGGTTAAAATGGCATTTGTGAACTCCGTCGCCAAACCTCCGCGTGATGTCCGCCGGCGACAGGAGAAGTTTGGCACCACAAGCACCTCCACTGCCATCTCCACTGCAGCTGCAGCTCCGATCAAGTATGTGGACACTAGTGTGCATATCACTATCACACACTGCATAGTAGTGATTTTATTAGTGATTAAACATTTTTTAACTTACATTTCCATATACAAAGACATGATTGGCTGAATGGTGACTTTATTTGCTAACACGTAATTCAGACTCTCAAACTTATTCTCAAAGGTCCACTAAATCATATTTGAATCTACAAATTGACTGCAACAATTCACATAGAATCATAACAATGTCATCATGGGGAATTCTAAAGGTTAACCAAGTTCACGCAGAGGGGTTACGATTCCTAACGTACATTGAATTAAAATGCGAAACTCGCCCTGACGTGTTCTGGACGTTCCGACCTTGCAGGATGACACATAGCTTCAGGGATGCCAGAGTAGCCAGAGGACCGTATGTTAAACAGAAAGGGCAAGAGAGAGAAGCCACAGATTTTCCGGTGTTCAATCTGACAACCGGGTGAGGATACAGGCTAGAAGAGCACATACAAACAGTCTGGAATTTCTTTCATGTCCCCACCACCATCAAACACTTTATATTAGCACTTACATTTTCATATACACAGAAATGCTTGGCTGATTGCTCATTTAAGATGATATGCACTACATCATATTTGTATCAAATTTGACCCAAATATGTTTTGTTTGAGGAATGAACAGTCATAAGATATTAAAAAGGTTCAACACAATGGAGAATGATATGGCAGAGACATTCTGATGTGTTCTGGACGTTCCGACCTTGCAGGATGACATTGTGGAAGCTAGATGGGAAAATAAAACGAGACAGTTGTTCAATCTGAGGATTTAGCAGCTAGGCTACATGAGTAAAAAAGAGCGCATAGAAACTTTCTTGAAATGTTCCTCGCATTGCTTACTGGTTTTCCGAGTATTCAGAGATGGCGCATATAATGGCCCCCCAGATTTGAAAAACACTATTAAAACTATACTGTTTTTTTATTTTTCTGTACACTGATTGGAATTACCTTCCTGTTTTTTTTTTTAGAATAAGGCCAGCCTTGTCGTATAGCTCTCACTCGGCTGAGCCCAGCCACTCCTCCTCTCACGACAGTCCCCCTGAGACCTCTCACTCCTCAGGCCCCAGCGGTGGGGGTGGCCCCAGCGCCAGAGACAACAAACCACAGGTCAAAAGTCAGTATCGTGTGTGTGTGTGTGTAAGAAAATAGGTTCAGATATTTCTATTAGACCCAACATGCATGTAAAACAAAAGTACTTTCCTGATTTAAAACGTGTTGACTTTAATCTCTGAGAGGACATGTCTGCGTGGTTAACTTTTCTGTTTTAAAATGTCACGTCTGTTTGTCTTGCAGAAATCGCCCCCATGATGGCCAAAACTATCAAAGCTTTCAAGAACAGATTCTCCCGCCGATAGAGCTAGAGAGAGATGAATGTATGACGTGATTGAGAGGAGAGGAAGAGATTGTAGGAGCTAAGATCTTTTTAATTCAATGAATTATGGGTAATCTACAAATGCCCACCAGACATGTGCACACACATACAGTCGTGGCCAAAGTTTTGAGAATGACACAAATATACATTTTCACAAGTTTGCTGCTTCAGTGTCTTTAGATATTTTTGTCAGATGTTACTATGGAATACTGAAGTATAATTACAATCATTTCATAAGTGTCAAAGGCTTTTATTGACAATTACATGAAGTTGATGCAATGAGTCAATATTTGCAGTGTTGACCCTTCTTTTTCAAGACCTCTGCAATCCGCCCTGGCATGCTGTCAATTAACTTCTGGGACACATCCTGACTGATGGCAGCCCATTCTTGCATAATCAATGCTTGGAGTTTGTCAGAATTTGTGGGGTTTTGTTTGTCCACCCGCCTCTTGAGGATTGACCACAAGTTCTCAATGGGATTAAGGTCTGGGGAGTTTCCTGGCCATGGACCCAAAATATTGATGTTTTGTTCCCCGAGCCACTTAGTTATCACTTTTGCCTTATGGCAAGGTGCGCCATCATGCTGGAAAAGCATGCATTGTTCGTCACCAAACTGTTCCTTGATGGTTGGGAGAAGTTGCTCTTGGAGGATGTGTTGGTACCATTCTTTATTCATGGCTGTGTTCTTAGGCAAAATTGTGAGTGAGCCCACTCCCTTGGCTGAGAAGCAACCCCACACATGAATGGTCTCAGGATGTTTTACTGTTGGCATGACACAGGACTGATGGTAGCGCTCACCTTGTGAGCGCTCCGGACAAGCTTTTTTCCGGATGCCCCAAACAATCAGAAAGGGGATTCATCAGAGAAAATGACTTTACCCCAGTCCTCAGCAGTCCAATCCCTGTACCTTTTGCAGAATATCAGTCTGTCCCTCATGTTTTTCCTGGAGAGAAGTGGCTTCTTTGCTGCCTTTCTTGACACCGGGCCATCCTCCAAAAGTCTTCGCCTCACTGTGCGTGCAGATGCACTCACACCTGCCTGCTGCCATTCCTGAGCAAGCTCCGTACTGGTGGTGCCCCGATCCTGCAGCTGAATCAGCTGACGGTCCTGGCACTTGCTGGACTTTCTTGGGCGCCCTGAAGCCTTCTTCACAACAATTGAAGTTCTTGATGATCCGATAAATGGTTGATTTAGGTGCAATCTTACTGGCAGCAATATCCTTGCCTGTGAAGCTCTTTTTGTGCAAAGCAATGATGACGGCACGTGTTTCCTTGCAGGTAACCATGGTTGACAGAGGAAGAACAATGATTCCAAGAACCACCCTCCTTTTGAAGCTTCCAGTCTGTTATTCGAACTCAATCAGCATGACAGTGATCTCCAGCCTTGTCCTCGTCAACACTCACACCTATGTTAACGATGTCAGCTGGTCCTTTTGTGGCAGGGCTGAAATGCAGTGAAAATGTTTTTTGGGGATTCAGTTCATTTGCATGGCAAAGAGGGACTTTGCTATTCATTGCAATTCATCTGATCACTCGTCATAACATTCTGGAGTATATGCAAATTGCCGTCATACAAACTGAGGCAGCAGACTTTGTGAAAATGTATATTTGTGTCATTCTCAAAACTTTTGGCCACGACTGTACATACACACAAACACAGATTTTCTCCATTTATTTTAGCGTTTCTTAAATACACACACAATGATGTCCTCCATTTTTAAATGTTCCCAGATAGACCCTGGCAAACAAACACACAGACAAAATATTTCAAATGCGAAACTAGTCATTTGTTACAAATTCATACACTACAGAGGAGCTTTGACACAGACAGAACTATGCTTTATTATGGTACGCATAAGTTAAGACATCAAATGACAGTGCTGTTACAGGCAGCATGTTTTAAATACATTTGAATAGACCCATTTTATTCCAGTGCATCCACACCTTGTTTTCTTACTGTGTTCAGTGTTGAACCACATGTGCATCCCTACTTTTATCTGGTTCACTGTGATGAGTGAGGAATGAAGTGAGTGCGGAAAGAGGAAAACACAAAAAGGGAGAGAGAGGAAGTGATAGGACCCTGCAGCTTCACTCTTATGTATTTATTTTCATCTCTGGGACCCCTGGCTCCCCCTGAACCTGGATCCAAATGGACGTGGATGAAATAGTAATTTTAATAGATTTTAATAAATGTTATATGGACATTTTCAATAAAATTGACGTTTTGCCCTCAAATATGTATTCATGGTCTATTGTGTCTTGTGTTGATGTTGGAATATAAGAGAAAAACACTGCTTAAATCTAGCAATGGAACCTGTCCACAGTGCACTGAATAAGTTGCTGTATGTAGTAGGGTACATTCTGTATTCCCAGCACTATTGAGAACATAGAGAATATGTAATTGTTAAACTTAATATTGGAATATTGTATCACTGACTGTAATAATGACTACTGAAAGAAACATGCGATGGATGTTGGGTGCAAAACAAATGAGAGCAGCTTTCTACTAGACACTGATCTAATATCAGTTATGAGTTTTACAGGTTTGTGTGCTTTGTTAATGGCATAAACCCTGTCAATTTCTACAATCTTAAAATATGATTTTTAAACATAACCTTAACCACACTGCTAACCTTATGCCTAATCTTAAATATCAAAAAGCACGTTTTTGTAGCCAATTTTGACTGTGGAATCTGATTTTGTGATTGTGAAAGCTAATAAACAAATAGCTAGTGGAAACCCTGTGCTTGTTCATTGGTGTTGGCCAGGCCAATCAGAGAGCACGTTGATGTTCTGCATCTGTACGTCCATCTTGATTGGCTATTAACGTACATGTGATTTTGAAAGGTTTCCTCTCCAGAATGTTGTGGAAAAGTGAAACCAGCCAGGTCCGTCTGAAACAAACAACTTAGCTAGTTAGACAGCCCGTATCATCACCAGCTAGGACGTACATTTCTCTAAAGTGCGATATTTAGTATCTGTGATGTCTGGTCACGGCCATGGTGGGCACAGCCACGGCTGCTGTGAAGACGAGCACGAGCCAGCGGAACGGGGCCTGGAGTATGCACTGTATCAGCGCATTGACATCGAGAAACTGCAGTGTCTCAACGAAACAAGAGAAGGCGATGGGAAACTCGTGTTTAAACCATGGGATCAACGGACTGACAGGGAGAAGGTAATGTTGTCGACGCCTTGCGTGTATAGTACATCTCAATGTAACCATTTTTGAGGGTGTAGAAGCCATGAATTATCATCTGAAATTATGAAACTCAGCTGTGACAGCTGCCATTTTGGCTCGTCGGTAAAACAAACGTTGCAAAAATGTGTCGCGTAATTGGCAAGGGAAATTGGTATGCAGCGATACTGCAGTTGTCAGTCAAGGCCAGACTGGATGATATAATGCGCCCTTCCAGAAGTCAATGATACACATTTACTTGTAATATTAAAAACCCATGTTGACTTGCTTTGTACATTGAACGAAATATGCAACTTACACAAGTGGTGGAACATTTTGGTGTCAGTGAAAATTTCTTTAGAGCTGATCGGGACCTCTTCCATTAGTGAAAGCCAACTTCTCATAACCGTTCTAATGTGATGAAGGCCCACTGTTAACTTTCTCATAACTGTTATGTGATAAACTTTTTCTCTCATTAATTCTCTGGAAACGGGCTCTAACCTCTGTAGTTTGTTGAGAGTGATGCTGATGAAGAGCTCCTGTTCAACATCCCGTAAGAACCCCGCCCCTCAACCCTCTTTTCATCCTTTCTTATCCTGTAATATTAACTTCAAACTTGTTTCATCATATTGTGTTTTATGCATTCTGTCACAAATCATATTTTTCTCAGGTTCACTGGAAGTGTCAAGCTGAAAGGGATAATCATCGCCGGTGAAGATGATGAATCGCATCCTGCTGAAATGAGACTGTGAGTACTGTTTCTGTCTTTCAGAAACACCTCGGGTCCTGACTGTGAGATTGCATTGAGCCAGTGTAGCATGTATAAACTCGCTCTGAGATTTGATATGATGCTTATTACTCACGACTCAACCAGGGGAGTATTCATTTATTGCAAAACGGGTCACAACAGAAAATGTTTTGCAACGAGTTTCCATTGTACCAATTCAGGTCGTTTTGTTCTGTCTGCTTTTGTTTGCTTTCGTTTGGTTCATAGTGAATACACCCCCGGCTCTGGGAAAACTGAAAGAGCAAGTAACTAACGTATTGCTCTGTCAGTGACATTTGACTCACTCTTCACACAGTGAGACAAGACAGCTAGTGACAATTAGCTAGCTTCCGCTACATTGGCATGGAACTACATTTATTTATTGTCAGCATGTGTGGTTTTGATAACTAACTGTTTGTCACTTTGTATTGTTGCATTGTCCGTGTAGGTACAAGAACATACCCCAAATGTCCTTTGATGACACAGGCAGAGAACCTGAACAAGCCTTCCGTCTCAATAGAGATCCACTGGCTCAGCTGGAATACCCAACTAAGTAAGAGCAATAGAAGCGTGCACATACACTAAAAATACTATTGTTTTCCCAGAAAAAATGGGGTTTGGTGACTGCTCACCCATGGACTATTTCCGAGACAAGATAACAAAGCATGTGTAAAAAAAAAAAAAAAAAATCAGTTTACTGTGACTAGGTACACACCCAACCTAAAACCCACTAAACAAATTAACCCTAAATGATCATTCTTTCCAGGATTGCCCGTTTCTCCAACGTTAATCACTTGACCATTCACATATCACGGAACTTTGGGACAGAGTCCACACGGGTCTACTACATTGGGCTGAGAGGGGAGTACTCCCAGGTGAGAACAAATTAGACCCACCTCCAGTAAATTCTCAGGCGCTGAATTTTTGTTTTGTTTATCGTTCTATTGATTTGCAGAATTTTGTTTCGCTTGTGTATCAGGCTTTACTTTGACTGTTCCATGTTGTCCATTTGTTAAATGGCAAAACCCCTCACCTCTGTCTCATCTGTTTTGCTTTCTTCCTCCCAGGCTCACAGACATGAAGTGACTATCTGCAACTACGAGGCGTCCGCTAACCCTGCAGACCATAAAGTCGACAGCATCATCCCACAAACAAATTTCATCTCCTGAGAGAAAGGAGGGGTGGGAAAGTTGCATTGACAGATATGGGTCAAAAGGAAGTGGTGATGGATACTTAGGCCTGGTGGGTGAACTTTGTTATTGGAGGTCAGGTATGAGTAACACTGAATATCAGTGTCTAATCTGGATTTGCTCAGTCGTTGCACTTATTGTACCACAAAGAGTGGAGGCTGAAAGAAGTGAGTCAATTTTCATTTGGGTAATGAATACATTTAACGCCACTCACTGGTAACGCTGTGATAAAGCGTCAAAAGCTTCAGTGCTTTTATCTAAAATATATCTGGAGACTGTGCCACCTACTGGTTTGTTGTAATATGACAACTTGTCTCAGCAAAACTGGAATGACTCCAATGTCACCTGCAGTGGGTGATCACTCACATTCTTTCTCATCCAAGCTCTGAATGGCTTAGTAATAATGTGAACTTTTTGACACAATCAAAGTAGATCAGCATAAGGTTTTCATTTGAATAGATTAGATTTAGGGCAGCAGCGTAGCCTAGTGGTTAGAGCGTTGGACTAGAAACCCGAAAGGTTGCAAGTTCAAATCCCCGAGCTGACAAAGTACGAATCTGTTCTGCCCCTGAACAAGGCAGGCCGTCATTGAAAATAAGAATTTGTTCTTAACTGACTTACCTAGTTAAATAAAGGTAAAATGTTTTTGTTTTTTTTACCCATATACCCAAGTGACTTGCACACTGCTTCCTTTGACACTCACCAAACACGAAAGCTATTTAACTCGTGATTTCATTGCATTATTAATGAGGTGTCATTGCTGCCAGTTGCTGAATGTGATTGCTTTGTGCAACGAGTTGGGAATTTAAGGAAAATGCTGTATGCCTAGTCTAAGGAATAGAAAATGCCCTCTGCTGTTGTGTGTGTGATGTAATTATTTGAAGAATAAAGATATGTTATACATAAGAGAATACTAGTATTTTTTTAAACATTTTATTGTGAGTATAGAATCGTATTGAAATGTAGATTTTGGAGTGATAAAAGGCTACAGTATTGTTATTTGTATTGAAAAGATGCTCTTTGGATTTGGTATAATATATTTGTTTAGTGAAAATTGCACTATCAATGGATCAATTGATGGCGTGGTGTGCAGTGCAAGCAGGAGAAAGGGTGTGGACATCATGACGTCACTAAAAATAATCCCTGCCCTTCTACACCAGTAGCGGAAGTTCCGTTGAGATTCTGGGACAGCAAGTGGTGAGTGTATGAATTTGTATTAGCGGGCCGCGGTTTTACAATACTCCTTTACCCCATCCGAACCGAACCCATATGGGCCTTTTGGTTACCGCTTTGGTTGAAGGGCATGGGGAAGTGATGTATTCAAATACCTGGTCGAATTTAGCCCACATGTCAATCGAACCAAACCCGAAAGAGACCGGAGGGCAGTGTACTACAGATTGCTGCTGTGTGGTTAGCCTGCTGGTCATTGAGCATTTGAGGATGTGTAGCCAGCTAAACAGGATTAAGCTGACTGCTTGGATGTAGATGACTAGCTTATCAACGTTTTGAAACAATCTAGCTAGCGGCTTTGCACTTAACCTCTCCTGAATTTCCCCGCCGGGTTGCACAACGCAACGGCTGTGTTAGCTCGCAGCGAGCTAAGATGCATCTCTAAGCCCCCATTGTTTCTTCATACCCACCCCCTTCCTTTAGCTAGCTACAGTAGCTAATTAACAACATATCCGTACCCTCGATCTTTAGTTGTCAATGTATTGCCACATATGTCTGTCAAATAATTTACCTAAAGTAGCTAATATATAAAAAGATAATTGACGTGTTGCAAGTAGCCACACCAGCTAATGCGTTAGCTAGCATGCGTAACTTGGTTTACTAATAAAATCAGGGGTGTAAATCATTAATCCAAACAGTGTAGTTTTGCAATTTAAACGATATTTTCTATTGGAAAATTCCAGGTATGCCCCTCCCCGATTCGTTACGTTTTTAAGAAACATTTTGCAGCGGAATTAATACAACCCAGTGTTGCTGGTGCTAGCTGTCTATACTGACTGCCGCATATGACTCGATGCTTGCCTGGTGGCTAGAATTTACGCACCGGATAAACATTACAGGGTTTTTATTCCGAGTAACAATTGCGCTTGACTACTGAGAAAATGGAGCCGTTATCTGCTGTAAATGCAAGTAAATAAAGGGCCAAGGCGGCACAATTTTTACGCCAACCACTGAACCAGTCAAAGTTTGGTTTCTCAGTTTAATGCAAGTCAGATGCGAACTCGTGATGTTGTAGCGGTGCATGGACGGCATTGTTTGTATCATCCATAGAAGGCTTGCTGAGGGAGCTGACCGTGAAATCGGTGCATTTCCTTCCATCCATGCTTAGCTATTTAACAACTGCTGACAGGGGATCATGGACAATCAATGCAGGACAAGCAGCGATTTCTCCTTTATCTTTAAAGGGACTGAGGATGTTTGCCTTGCAAATACAATTACAGGCAGGCTAACGTTAAGTGACGGCACAAAGTCAAAGATTATACAGGCATGCAGGAACAAAGCCTCCACTTTGTCATTGATGCTAGTATCCAATTCACCAGCGAGGGTATGTGCTATCCGGGATACTTGGGACGTCCCTTTACATAGCCCAAGCCTAACCCTTACCATAACCAATTCAAATGTTAACTTCAATGGGGGTAGGGATGTCTAAAGGATCCCGGGTTGCAAGGACAGAGTGCTGTAGGCCTACCTGCATGGGGGAATCATATAGCTTGGTTGTTTTGGAGTGGGCCAAAATTAACTAAACAAATATTAGCTATTCATCACCTCTTGAAGGTACAACCTTTTTTAAAGGTAGGCACTAAGCCTATTAAAGTGTACAATAGCTGACAGTGACAAGGAAATGAGGCAAAGGCATAATGAGCATGCGTGTCATTGCAGTGCAGAAAGTTATTGTGATGCGTGACGCACGGTCCTGGTCTTTCTCCCTATTGAGCCTGTCATTCTCATTCCCCTGATTTGGCTCTTTCTCTGTCTCCCTTTGCTTTCACTAACTACAGGTCATTAGGTGGGTGGAATTGTAACTAACTCAGTGTTTAATCTCACTGAAGGTTTATACATTAACCTCACTTTTCCTTTTCATTTCTCTTATCATTGTGTTTTCTCTTTTGCTTGCCTCAATCTTTTTTCATATGTCGCGCTCAACCTGACGCTATGAGGGTATTAAATGTTGACTTTGAAAACAATATTCTCTAGCTAGCCGATATCCGTTTTCAGTGTATAGGCAGTGGCGCTGATACTAGCTTATTTGCATTTTGGTTAATAACAGATTTGCAGTTAGGAGTGCATTTAGTTAATGAGTTTCAGTACTTCCTGACTGAGGAGATTACTCTCAGTACTCAGCCTCTCATTGGTTCATAGCAGCCATAAACTGCAGCATGTTCAGGTCTTTAGTCATCATGTCTGTCCCTATGATGAATAGCAGCATTGATAACCAGCCACATCATTGATATGCCCTTCCCCCTCCTCTCTCTAGCACTCCTTACAGTGTATGTGTGGCAACAACATGTCTGTGCCGCTGCTCGCCGAGGCTGTGACGGTGTCTGGGACAGAGAAGGAGACCGCTGCGGTGAGAGAGCACACCAACACCATAGTGTAACTTAGGGCATCCATCAGCAAATTTGGCCGCTTATTGCTAAGCTTGCCATGCTGAAGCTAGTTTGTTGTTCAGAGATTCTGTGTACTAGGGCCGGAAGGATACCAGTATCACAATAGTCCTATAAAAATCTGCTGTATATAAAATATTGTCTGCTTTGAATTGGAAAATAAATGTGACTCTGAATGACATCGTAATGATGTTTGTTTGAAACATTAGGGCATTTTCCTTAAGAAGTTAGATCCGCTTTGTGTTTTATTTACTTGCCACGATACTAACCAGTATCGCGGTACTGTTATGGGCCCGGCCGACTGTGAACCCACTGGGCAAAAACTGGTTGAATCAAAGTTGTTTCAATGTCAAAAAAATTATCTGTGCGTTGACGTTGAATCAACGTGGAAGACTGATTGGATTTGCAAAAATGTAGTAGTTAATTTTTTTCACTCAACCTTTTACCTATGTCCAATGAAAGGCTGGTAATGGCTCACATCAACACCATTATCCCAGAAACCCTAGACCCACTCCAATTTGCATACCGCCCAAACAGATCCACAGATGATACAATCTCTATTGCACTCCACACTGCCCTTTCCCACCTGGACAAAAGGAACACCTATGAGAGAATGCTATTCATTGACTACAGCTCAGCGTACAACAGTATAGTACCCTCAAAGCTCATCACTAAGCTAAGGAACCTGGGACTAAACACCTCCCTTTGCAACTGTATCCTGGACTTCCTGACGGGCCGCCCCCAGGTGGTGAGGGTAGGTAGCAACACATCTGCCACGCTGATCCTCAACACTGGAGCTCCCCAGGGGTGCGTGCTCATTCCCCTCCTGTACTCCCTGTTCACCCACGACTGCATGGCCAGGCACGACTCCAACACAAAGTTTGCAGACGACTCAACAGTGGTAGGTCTGATCACCGCCAACGATGAGACAGCCTATAGGGAGGAGGTTAGAGACCTGGCCGGGTGGTGCCAGAATAACAACCTATCCCTCAACGTAACCAAGACTTAGGAGCACCGAGCACGCCCCCATTCTCATCGACGGGGCTGTAGTGGAGCAGGTTGAGAGCTTCAAGTTCCTTGGTGTCCACATCAACAACAAACTAGAATGGTCCAAACACACCAAGACAGTCGTGAAGAGGGCACGACAAAGCCTATTCCCCCTCAGGAAACTAAAAGGATTTGGCATGGGTCCTGAGATCCTCAAAAGGTTCTACAGCTGCAACATCGAGAGCATCCTGACCGGTTGCATCACTGCCTGGTACGGCAATTGCTCGGCCTCCGACCGCAAGGCACTTCAGAGGGTAGTGCGTACGGCCCAGTACATCACTGGGGCAAAGTTGCCTGCCATCCAGGACCTCTACACCAGGCGGTGTCAGAGGAAGGCCCTAAATATTGTCAAAGACCCCAGCCACCCCAGTCATAGACTGTTCTCTCTACTACCGCATGGCAGCGGTAGTAGAGAGGCTTCCCAACAGTTTTTACCCCCAAGCCATAAGACTCCTGAACAGGTAACCAAATGGTTACCTGGACTATTTGCATTGTGTGCCACCCCCCACCCCCCTTTTACGATGCTGCTACTCTCTGTTTATCATATATGCATAGTCACTTTAAATATACATTCATGTACATACTACCTCAATTAGCCCGACCAACCAGTGCTCCTGCACATTGGCTAACCGGGCTATCTGCATTGTGTCCCACCACCCACCAACCCCTCTTTTTACGCTACTGCTACTCTCTGTTCATCATATATGCATAGTCACTTTAGCCATATCTACATGTACATACTACCTCAATAAGCCTGACTAACCGTTGTCTGTATATAGCCCTGCTACTGTTATTTTCAAATGTCTTTTTACTGTTGTTTTATTTTTTTTACTTACCTACACACACCCACACACACGCACTATTGGTTAGAGTCTGTAAGTAAGCATTTCACTGTAAGGTGAATACCTGTTGTATTCGGCGCACGTGACAAATACACTTTGATTTGATGTCCTGACATTTTTGTTGATTTCACATTGAATTCACATTAGTTGACAACTCCACCAAATGTAAATAAAAAAACGTTGAACTGTGCTATGTTAATATATTGTCGCTTAAAGGGATAACAAACCAATTACACCAAAGTTGTGGGTCTGCAAGCACTTGTTAGGTCAAAACCAACTGAATTAATTTGTGAAGGTGCGTATTAGATTTTTACGTAGTGTACAAAAAAATCTATATGGCTCACCAAATTCAGATGTTCTCTTATGATGCCTCTGATAAATGCTATTCTTTAGAGTTGACAAGCAGTAATATAAGCTGAGTCGTCTTGGCAACAGCAGGAATTTGCCCTTTTGTTTTTGCTGTTTGGCATAATTCACGTGAGCCTGGTGTTCAAATGCAAATACAGTGCAGTAGCCAGTAAACTGGCATGCTCTTTAATGTTCCTAATGCACCATTACCCAATGTAAAACTGTCAATCTCCCCATCTCTACCACAGGTGATCTTCCTTCATGGTTTGGGTGACTCAGGGTGAGTTTCCTGTCTTAAGCCTGTCTCAGGCTTCCCAGCATTTCACACACACTTTTTGTCGTTGAGGCAAATCGAAGTTCAGTAGCAGATGTCGACGCTCCTTCGTCGGGGATTTGACAACAGTTCTACTCCTAGTAGGATTGGGAACCATGGACAGGATTCTTCAATGAAGTGTTTGTCATTTAACAAAGAACTTTTAGTTTTCATGCAAATGTTCTCACTAGAGAAATACTGCAACGAACATCTTAGATGCAAAATGGCGTGACTAAGACCTGCCTGGCAAAAGCGTCAAAATGAATGACAGATTTCCTGATTTATTTTCGATTAATTCAGACTATTTTGAGGAAGTGTATATCAACACTTCTATGGTCATTGATGTATACTGCCTATGTTGCTACAGCGTCTCAAGGGGGACAAACAGTAAAATAAAATAAAATAAAATTGCTTTTCAAGCGAAGGTCTTTTAAGGGAGTATGCGAGGCACAGACGTTTGCATCGCCTAGCCGAGTTCTGCTCAGAGCAAACCCAACCTAGTACGCTGCGCCTTTTATTCTCTGTATAAATCTAACAGCCTAATCTGTATAGAGTACCACTTTCTCTCTCTGAATTGCTCTTCCTCTTCTCAGGCATGGCTGGGCAGACACCATGACGACTATCCGACTGCCACATGTAAAGTATATCTGCCCCCACGCGTAAGTCTTTATTATCTTTCATATTTTCTGACATGTTTATTTCTCTTCTTGAGTGCCTCAGTTTCTGGAGTGTTGCAGTCAGAGTCGAATCTTGTCTTTGGTAGTCTCTTATCTTTCTATACAACCATTTAGTCCTTTAACCTAGTATAGCACGTGTCCATTGATTCATTTGTTTCTCCACAGGCCCAGAATCCCTGTCACTCTTAATATGAAGATGACCATGCCTTCATGGTGAGTCATGTTTGCACTGATCTAAAACATTTGCCATTGGCCAATAGCTTGATTGTAAACTACACTTCAGTGGAAAAGAGATTTCCTTTTGGTAAGAGATTTTGTGAACATGGAATTCCTTCAAAGACACGCACACTACCAGGATACCAGGGGCACATAAGATGTACAGTGAGCTCCAAAAGTATTGGGACATTGACCCATTTTGTTGTTGTTTTGGCTCTGTACTCTAGCACTTTAGATTTGAAATGATACAATGACTATGAGATTAAAGCTGACAGTGCACCTTAATTTGAGGGTATTTTCATCCATATCGGGTGAAACGTTTAGAAATTACAGCACTTTTTGTACATAGTCCCCCCGTTTTAGGGGACCCAAGGTATTGGGACAAATTCACTTGTGTATTAAAGTAGTCAAGTTTTGTATTTGGTCCCATATTCCTAGCAAGCAATGATTACATCAAGATTGTGACTCTACAAATTTGTTGGATGCATTTGCTGTTTGTTTTGGTGGTTTCAGATTATTTTGTGCCCAATAGAAATTAATGTTAAATTATGTATTGTCATTTTCGAGTAACTTTTATTGTAAATAGGATTAAAATAAGGTTTTAACACTTCTACATTAATGTGGATGCTACCATGATTACGGATGGTCCTGAATAAGTTGTGAATAATGATGAGTATGATATTTATGCGCCTAACTTTAACTCATTTCAAATCCGAAGTGCTGGAGTACAAAGCCAAAACGACAACAAATGTCACTGTTCCAATACTTTTGGAGCTCACTGTATGAGATGAGTATTACATCGTCTGAACATGGATCTGTGTGTTTCTGTAGGTTTGACCTGATGGGTCTCAGCCCAGATTCTCCAGAGGACGAGGCTGGCATCAAGAGGGCAGCGGAGAACAGTAAGTCATTCAGTTTAACACAACTATTATGCATGTTATAAAGACTGTGTTCAGACCCCTTGAATTTTTCCACGTTTTGTTACAGCCTTTATTTTAAAATGGATTAACTAATTTCCCCCCCTCTTCATTCTACATACAATACCCCATACTGACAAAACAGATATATAGAAATATTTGACAATGTATAATAAAAATAATAAAAAAATAAGCTTAAAGTTGTCTTGGGTATGACGCTACAAGCTCGGCGCACCAGTATTTGGGGAGTTTCTCCCATTCTTCTCAGCAGATCCTCTCAAGCTCTGTTAGGTTGGATGGGGAGTGTCGCTACACAGCTATTTTCAAGTCTTTCCAGAGATGTTGAATCGGGTTCAAGCCTGGGCCCTGACTGGGCCAATCAAGCACATTCAGAGACTTAAGCCACTCCTGCATTGTCTTGGCTGTGTGCTTAGGGTCGTTATCCTGTTTTGAAGGTGAATCTTCACCCCAGTCTGAGGTCCTGAGTGCTCTGGAACAGGTTTTCATCAAGGATCTCCCTTTACTTTACTCTGTTTATCTGTGCCTCGATACTGACAGGTCTCCCTGCCGCTGAAAAACATCCCCACAGCATGATGCTGCCACCACCATGCTTCACCGTAGGGATGGTATTGGCCAGGTGATGAGCAGTGCCTGGTTTCCTTCAGATGTGACGCTTGGCATTCCCGGCCAAATAGTTCAATCTTGGTTTCATCAGAGCAGAGAATCTTGTTTCTCATGGTCTGAGAATCCTTTAGGTGCCTTTTGGCAAACTCCAAGTGGGCTGTCATGTGCCTTTTACTGAGAAGTTGCTTCCGTCTGGCCACTCTACCATAAAGGCCTGATTGGTGGAGTGCTGCAGAGATGGTTGTCCTTCTAGAGCTCTGTCAGTGACCATCGGGTGCTTGGTCACCTCCCTGACCAAGGCTCTTCTCCCTTGATTGCTCAGTTTGGCCAGGCGGCCAGCTCTAGGAAGATTCTTGGTGGTTCCAAACTTTTTCCATTTAAGAATGATGGAGGCCACTGTGTTCTTGGGGACCTTCAGTGCTGCAGCCATTTTTTGGTACCCTTCCCTAGATCTGCGCCTCGACACAATCCGGTCTCGGAGCTCTACGGACATTTCCTTCGCCCTCATGGCCTGGTTTTTGCACTGACATGCACTGTCAACTGTGGGACCTTTATATAGAAAGGTGTGTGCCTTTCCAAACCATGTCCAATCAATTTAATTTACCACAAGCAGACTCCAATCTGCTTGATGTAGAAACATCTCAAGGATGATCAATGGAAACAGAATGCACCTGAGCTTAATTTCAAGTCTCATAGGGTCTGAATACTTATGTAAATAAGGAATTTATTTTTTTACATTTTTATAAATTTGCAAACATAAAAAATAAACTGTTTTCGCTTTGTCATTATGTGGTATTGTGTGTAGATTGAGAGTTAATTTAATCAATTTTAGAATTAGGCTGTTTCGTAACAATGTGGAGAAAGGGTCTGAATACTTTTCGAATGCACTGTGTAGCACTGTAGATGCACATAGATATCATACCAAGATCTATTAACATAACCATGTTAGCTAAAACAGTGTCCATCGTAACTACACACCGGGTATATGTTCAGCTTCTGTTTTCACTCTACTTCTCCACAGTCAAAGCCATAATCGACCATGAGGTAAAGAATGGAATACCCGCCAATCGTGTGATGCTTGGAGGGTTCTCTCAGGTGAGGTTACTCAATGTCAATCGCTCTGAAGGTGTTGGGCAAAAAATACCTATTTTTCCAGTTCCTGATTGTCAGTGATTTTTCAACATTGCTGTTGAAACTGTGTAAACTATGTGAACCATGAACAGCATCTCCATAGGTCTAAACACATTCTACCTTTTTCTTTCCCTCTATTTTCCACTGTCTCCCAGGGTGGGGCTCTGTCCTTGTATACCGCCCTCACCTGTCAGCAGCAATTGGCGGGTGTGGTTGCCCTCAGTTGCTGGCTGCCGCTTCACAAGAGTTTCCCACAGGTACATTTGCACAGCTTACTTGTTTCTCTACAATTTCCGGTACTCAGTCCCCTGAACATTCCACAGAGCTGTTTCTTGTATTACTGGGCTGGATTCCGAACTGGAGAACGTTCTTCTCTCCATTGCTCTTGATGATTTTGCTGTATATATATATGAATGAACTGAGTAGGTTATTTGACGTAAGAACCTGGTCTTGGTCATCACTTTTTGCTTTTAATAATTGAATGTAATGGTCTGTTGTGCCCATGAGGCGGCGAGCACCAGCGGGAATAGGGACATGCCCATACTGCAGTGTCATGGGGAGATGGACCCCATGATCCCAGTGCAGTTTGGGGCCATGACGGCCGAGAAGCTCAAGATCATCGTCAACCCTCAGAAAATCACCTTCCGGACCTACCCGGGACTCATGCACAGCTCCTGTCCTCAGGTAGAAGGGGATTTTGGTTGCAACATGCATGAGTAGCAATGTTGTTCTGCGTGTGCTAATGGTTTTCTATGAGTATCAATGTTGTTCTGCGTGTGCTAATGGTTTTCTATGAGTATCAATGTTGTTCTGCGTGTGCTAATGGTTTTCTATGAGTATCAATGTTGTTCTGCGTGTGCTAATGGTTTTCTATGAGTATCAATGTTGTTCTGCGTGTGCTAATGGTTTTCTATGAGTATCAATGTTGTTCTGCGTGTGCTAATGGTTTTCTATGAGTATCAGCGTGGAGGTATTCATGATGTTCGGTTTCTTATACGCTTCTTTATTTTGATCTTGCAGGAGATGGCAGCAGTGAAGGAATTCATTGAGAAGCAGTTGCCCCGAATCTGACCTCACCTCAACCCCACTGTGACTGTTAGACGCTGACCTCTCACCTCTGACCTGCCATTCTCTCACAGGAAACAGCCATGAGCACCGCCCCCTCCACACACACACACACACAAACAAACAGTAACACTTACTTTCACATAACATCATAATCATAATACATGCCTCATTCCATAAAATTCCAACGCACATCATACAGGACACACCTTTTATAAATGCACAGTTTTGAACACACTGAGGTGTGCAAACAAGTCTTCGCTTTGAGGGAGAATCACTGATAAACACAGTACATTCCCCTGGGATTCTTTTATCTTACCCAACCCACCATTATCCCCTCTTTCTTTCTCTGAACCTCCACTCCGGTTTCCCTCCATTGCTGTGTGTGTCAGTTAGTGAAGCAGTAAGTGAGCAGGGGGGCTCCTCCTGTTCCTAGATGCCACCCAGTGTCAGAGCCTGACCCAGGCTGAGGAGATGGCAGGTTCAGCAGCCTGTGGTTCTGGTCCTCAGGCTTTGAGGGTCTGGTGCCGTCTGGAGTGACTCTGGTGCTGTGTATGCTGTTCCCAACGGGTTCACGGCGCTGGTGGGGTTGTGGTCACGCCACAGCTACCCATGGGTGCCCCGTCACTCCTGGGTGCCCGTACTTGTGCTGATTCAATTATCTGACGTTATAAAAACCCCAATTGAAATAAAGGAAACCAGTGGATCATTACTTTTGCCACAATGTTCTGTTCTTTACCACAATTTAGGGTTATTGATGATGTGGATAATGTGTACATTTATGTGATTTATTTTGTTTGCCAAAAATGGGCCATGATAAAACTAAATGTATAAAATCAAACATTTCCATTGCCTGAATCCAAAATGATTGTGGCAGGATTGAATGAAATGTATTGACAAAGATTAAAATGATTAATTTCATACACCTTAAAGGGCTTAGGGCTTTAAAAAAAAAATCATATAAATTGTTTTAGCTACTTGTATTTGTCTATTGCACTAAAGAGATGGTCAGCAAAGATAAAAAAAATAGATTGATAATGTATTACTCCAGATGGTACCAGAACCAGACCAGAACATAAAATGTAGTTCACACAACTTGACTCGTTTGACTGCAGCTCTTCCTAGCCGTTCCCTCTCAGCATCTAGCATTTGACCAGTGAGACATGTTCCATTCCATCCATGTCCAGCACAAATACGTTTCCGCTCTCTCACTGACCCAGGGTCATTTTTACTGTCAAGCAAAACTATTCACTCATTTGACAACTTACCTTCACCCACTAATACAGTGTGAAAGGTCAGAGTTAACTTTAACCAGGTCTTGTAATTTGACTCTTAAAATTGGTATGCACTGGGAAGGCTGAGAAAAAAAGCTGTTCCTTTATTAATGATTAAAATGGTGATTAAAAAAAAGCATTAGCCTTGAACAACTTGCGGAGCTTGGGCGTAGGACTTTAACTCTGAGTCATTGTGCTAAAATCAGGTGTTCTGTATTTTCCTTTTGTCAATGTTTTCTCTTTATGATGACCTATTCTGTAATACTGAAACCTAATTTAAAATGGTAGACATTGGAGAATAAAACGACTGTATTAATTGTTCCGCTATTTAATGAATGTCTCTTACTCCTTATTTGTCTTATTACATCTTTCCCCATGTCATCTTCCTTGACCCAGCACGTTCACTTTTCACTTGTATTAGTGGACTACATTTTGTATGCTTTTCTCTCTTCCATCCCTTTTTGCCTTCTAGTCCCATCCTATCACCTAATTCCCCGTGGGACAAGGTTGAATAAAGTGTCTCATGTCTGTTCTCTTGTTGTACTTTGTCATTGTTAGAATTTTTACAGTTGTGGCTCATTTAGATTTTTCATTTTGTCTCAATGTGTTTTGTCATCTCATCATTGTGTCTGTTATCTGATTGGCTAAAATATGTTGAGCGACTGTTGGTCCCTCAGGTTATTTTATTTTCTAAGACACCTGTATGTGGAATAAATGATGCAAATAACAGTGCATTTGAACAGTTTTTGTTTTTGTCGAACATGATTACAGTATTAATGTGTCTGGTCTGAACTGTACGTCACATTGTTCAAGACAAAGTGTGCAATTCATTGTTGCAGACCATAGAGAATGATAGAGGCCTCTAGTGGCCGAAAGGCCGTTTTAGAATGGGCAGAGCCATTGGGGGCTTCCATCATGCTTCTGCCCCTCTTAAAGTAATCAAAGTAGTCACCTGGGTGGGGATTCCTATGAGTTGTAACCTCAATGGCGCTGCCCATGCTGTCACAGATGTTAAATTAGGACAGATATAAAGATGAGTCCTCTATCTCTATGGTGCAGACACTGGAATATGTATGAATTTGGGTGGTTAAACCTCTACAGGATTGGTGCCCCCCCCCCTGTGGGACGGTTGAGCTAACGTAGGCTAATGTGATTAGCATGAGGTTGTAAGTAACAAGAACATTTCCCAGGACAAAGACATATCTGATATGGGCAGAAAGCTTAAATTCTGCACCCTTCCAATTTACAGTAGCTATTAGTGAAAGAATACTATGCTATTGTTTGAGGAGAGTGCACAGTTATGAACTTGAAAATGTATCAATAAACCAATTAGGCACATTTGGGCAGACTTGATACAACATTTTGAACAGAAATGCAAAAGTTTATTGGATCAGTCGAAAACTTTGCACATACACTGCTGCCATCTAGTGGACAAAATCGAAATCGAACATAACCTGGAATAATACATTGCATTTCAAAGATTAAAAAAAATGTAAATAAAAAATATTATCTTGTATTATCTTTTACCAGATCTAATGTGTTGTATTCTCCTACATTAATTTCACATTTCCACAAACGTCAAAGTGTTTCCTTTCAAATGGTATCAATAATATGCATATCCTTGCTTCAGGTCCTGAGCTACAGGCAGTTAGATTTGGGTATGTCATTTTAGGCGAAAATGAGTTGTGTTTGAAAGTCTGTCACTGAAGTGTAGCCTGATGACATGCATGAATAGATCTAATACTATAACACCGTCATCAAGGTAAACATGATGTTTATTGAGACATTTTGCAAAATAACAGTTTCTCCTTCGCCTTCTCTCTAATGTAAACCTTTTTATTTGCCTTTGAGTTGTGTTTCAGAAAGTTTTTTAAAAGTATAGCTGTCCTCAAGAGGAGTGAGATGATTTCAGAAACTCTGGTAATGGCATCTGTCTGCAGCACTGCATTGTCGATAATTGTTTAATAATTCAACACATTTCACAAGCCTATTTTGGTAAAAAAATGCACTTATAGTTAATTAACCAAATCTGTCAAAATATCATGTGTAGGTTAGGAGATAGCCAACCACAGATGCATTCTTGTCACTGATGCAAATTGTAGGTCTTTTTCCAGACATGGGGGTGCTTATTACATCAAAAAATGACAAGACTAATACATTGTTATAAATTCACAGAGAAGCTAATGATGTGAGGGAATGACAAAAGAAACAGAAAACATGTATTAATGGTGTCATTATTAGACTATAGGCAAACAGTGATTTGACAAAAATTGTAAATGGTATCAAGGCCATGAGGGATTGGTGGATTTCTCAGGCATTGCAGCTGTGCTTTTCAATAGGAATATGACTGTTCCCTTCAATATCAGAAACCTACATTTTTTAATTAGCATGTTCTTGCACCTTTGGTAGTCTGTCAAATTATGAGTGAGAATTGTTTTTATTCCTGCATCTCCACCATGGGTCTTTGAGTAAAAAAATAAATACTTGAGACAATAATCTATTTAAACCTATTCCTGGACTAAAAAGCAAAAGTATGGATATTCTCCATAGTGTATCCTTTTTAGTCCAGTGGGTAAATCTGGGTCCAGGAAACCGGAAGATAGTGCACTGATTCCTTTGACAAGACATGAACCTTTCGCAAAACTTCAAACTCAACTCTCACAGACCACTGTTGTGGGTATGTCCCACTGGCAACTTCCTGTGCCAACTCTGAGTAACTTTCATTGCCATTCAGGACAAGGAACAGGTCATAAGAAATTTCCTGGGTAATGACTACTTTTTAGTGTCCCCTTTCAACTGCCTCTGACAACAACGGTTTAGGTCTGCTGAGGCCAATCTAACCCTCCATGTCTGGGTTACTGTCATTTCTGATTATTGGCCCAACCTTGCAATGGCAATGCTTTGAAATTAAGACTGACTGAGTGAATCACAGAGCCCACTGAAGTTCAAAATAGTCAAGTGTACCTGTTAGTAGTATCGATTACTGCACTGTAAAAGTCATCCCATATCAGAATACAATAACAAATGTTTGTTGTAATTTTGGATGTATTTAAAAAAATATATATATATATTTAACCAGGCAAGTCAGTTAAGAACAAATTCTTATTTACAATGACGGCCTACCCCAGCCAAACCCAGACGACGCTGGGCCAATTGTACGCCACCCTATGGGACTCCCAATCACGGCCGGATGTGATGCAGCCTGGATTCGCCTCTTGCAATGAGATGCAGTGTCTTAGACCACTGCGCCACTCGGGAGCCCTGTATAGATGAAGAATGTATAGAGGAAGAGCTGCAGAAATTTCAATACGTTCAAATCACACGCTTATAAATTAATTACAAGGCTTGTACACTTACAAAATACTGGATTAAAGAACAACAATTGTACGGAGACAAATATAGAATAGCACTTTATTTTTTAGCAAATTCAGTATGTATAAAAATAAGTAAATAATTAATAGAATTAACTTATTACGACAAATCTTGATAAGAGTCCAAAAACATATAATAAATAAATATTTAATTATAGATATAATAACTAAATAAAGGTACATTTTGCTCTCTCAAAATCTAATATTCAGTGCAAACTTAACTCATCATAATAGTAAATACATAACACTGCAATAAATACATAACAATTCTTACAACACTGCAATTTAGTCATATAAATCAGGTTGTTGCATATCATCATCTCAACAGGATTTTTTTATCACTCTGGCATAATATAATACACATCATACATGATGAAACTGAATGATTGTGTTTTGAAAGGCTGGTCATGGCTCACCGACTGCCCTCTCCCAACAGGACAAAAGGAACACCTATGTGAGAATGTTGTTCATTGACTACAGCTCAACATTCAAAACCATAGTGCCCACGAATCTCATCACTAAGCTAAAGACCCTGGGACTAAACACCTCCCTCTGCAACTGGATCCTGGACATCCTGACGGGCCGCCCCCAGGTGATAAGGGTAGGCAACAGCACATCTGCCACGCTGATCCTCAACACTGGGGCCCCTCAGGGTTGCGTGCTTAATCCCTTCCTATACTCCCTGTTCAACCACGACTGTGTGGCCAAACACGACTCCAATGCCATCATTGCCGATGACACAACAGTGGTAGGCCTGATCACCGACAACAATGAGACAGCTTATAGGGAGGAGGTCAGAGAACTGTCAGTGTGGTGCCAGGACAACAACCTCTCCCTCAACGTAGCAAGACAAAGGAGTTGATCGTGGACTATAGGAAAAGGTGGGCCAAACAGGCCCCCATTAACATCGACAGGGCTGTAGTGGAGCAGGTCGAGAGTTTCAAGTTCCTTGGTGTCCTCATCACCAACAAACTATCATGGTCCAAACACACCAAGACAGTTGTGAAGAGGGCACGACAACACCTTTTCCCCCTCAAGAGGTCCCCAGATCCTCAAAAAGTTATACAGCTGCACCATCGACGGCATCCTGACCGGTTGCATCACCACCTGCTATGACAACTGCTCGGCATCTGACCATAAGGCGTTACAGAGGGTAGTGCGTACGACCCAGTACATCACCGGGGCCAAGCTTCCTGCCATCCAGGGCCTATATACTAGGCAGTGTCAGAGGAAGGCCCAAAAAATTGTCAAAGACTCCAGTCACCCAAGTCATAAACTGTTCTCTCTGCTACCGCACGGCAAGCGATCCCAGAGCCCCAAGTCAAGGACCAAAAGGCTCCTTAACAGCTTCTACCCTCAAGCCATATGACTGCTGAACAATTAATCAAATGGCCACACATTGACACCCGATCAATGATAGTAGAGTTGTTCAATTTTATGTACTCTCTACATTTCTATAAAACACAATTTTGCTGACTTGGGAGTTGGGAGTATACTATGTTTTTCTCCTCTTCGTCACACTCCTTACCAATCACAGCAGCGGCAGCAGCAACAGCAGAAGCGCCAATGCCACCGTAGCACTCCGCTGAATCCAGGTGGAGCAGCATCTGCTCCTACTACGCTCATCTGAGCATCCTCCATCACTGTGTGCTCCTCCATCAACCACAGTCTCTCTTCCTCTATGGTTAATACCATGTCTGAGGTTTGGATTCCTTTGTCACTTGACTTGAGTGTTTCTGTCTCTTTGTCCATATTACCCTACAGTCTCTCAATCTCTCTGAACATCTCCACATTTAGCATCTCAAGCTCCTGGTCCTTCTCTTGATGTTTCCTCCTACCTCTGTCCCACTCTCTTTGCAGAGCGTGGCTGCCTCTCTCCAACTCCGTCTTCATCTTCTTTAACACTTCTTTCTCTCTTTGTTTTCTTGTTCTCTGTACCAACTCATGTCTCTGAATCACCACTAGTCTTTCCTCTAGATGTTCTTTCATTTCACGAAACCTGCGCTTAATCTTCTCAATCTTCTTCCTTTCAGTCCAAGCCTCTTCGCGGATTTTCTCCAAATGATCTGTCTTTGGAAGCCTTTCATCTGTTGTCAGATCCAGCTCAACTTGCGTTGTAGTTGTCTTCTGTCTGAGGTTGTTCTCAGTTTCTTCTTTAAGTTGAGTGGAATCTTTGATCTGTCTCTGCATCTCAGTCTCCACCAGTTTTTTGGGGGGCTGTCTGTATCTCAGCTCTGATCTGTTGCAGCCGCTTCTTCTCTCTCTCTATTTCCACCATGTTGTTTTCAATCTCCTTTCTCTGTTTGTCTACTTTAGAGCAAGCTCATTCTCCTCATCCTCCTTTTTCAACTGTCCTACTTCCTCAATTGATTCTCTCTCCATCTTCTCTGGTGAGGTTTGTGTTGCAGAATTCACCTGCTCCAGACCTTTGTGCCCTTTTTCCATCTCGTCTGAATGCATTTGTGTCACAGCATTCGTACAGCTCCTTTTGTCTTGATGATTGCTGACATCTTTTTCTGTTCCTTGCTTTGCCAGTTTGACTTCCTCCATGTCTCCACTTTCTTGTTTTGTCTCTGCCGTAGGTCACATTTCTTTCTCCCCGCCCATCTCTCTGCTGCCAAATGCCATTAAATGGTCTGCTCCTGAGCTAAGGGTGTCTGTCTCTGCTGAAGACCACTCCAGGGTTTCCACTTTCCACTTTCCTCCCATTCTATTCTTTAAATTGAGTAATCCAGTAACCTTCGGTATCCTTTTCTCTCTGAACCTCAAACCTTATCTTTTCCATTTGATCCTTCTCACTCTTTAATATGTCTTGCTTGTTTTTGTATGTCGTTCATAATCTCATCTCGCTCTTCTCTCTCTTTCTGTAACTGTTGCCTCAAGATCTCCATTTCCTCCTCATGCTGTTATAGTAGTAGCTGTCTCTGCACCAACCCATACTTCGCCCTGTCTGTCACGTTCTTGATTTTATTCATGTCTTTTTGTATGTCAGCTCTCATTTGTTCTAGATCATGTCTCGCCTTCTTGATTCAGTCCATCATGTCTTCCTCTGTCTTTTTTTGCTGTCTGTGTTGTATTTGAGACGAAGACAACTTCATCCCTCTGTTTCCGAACGCTGTCTTCTCTTTCCTCCAGCTGCGGCACCTCCATCATTGCTGCACCCTTTCTTTTGTCAATTTCATCCTTCAGTCTTTCTATTTCAGCTGTCATGTGTTCCTACTCATCCATCTCCAACCTTGTATTTTCCAGTTCATCTCTCTCTCTTTCCATCAAGTCCATATTGTTCATCATCTCTTGTCTCTGTCTTTCCATCTCAATCTTAAATTGTTCAAGTGTGTCCTTCTCATCCTTTAAGACAGCTGTGAATTGTTCAATATCGCCTCTTTGCTGTGTAATCTCAGACTTCATTTGTTGCAAGCCATCCTTCTTCCTTTGGCCTTGTTCGAGTCTGTTTCTTTTCTCTCACTTTGCATCTCAACATTCATCTGCTCTAAAGCAGGCTTCTTTTGCTCCATCTCTTCAATGATTCTCACATTGTCCTCCTTTTGCTTTTCTATTTTGATGGCCATTTCCTCTGTACCCTCTCTCCATGGTCTCCTTCACAATGTTCTCTAGATCTTCCAACAGTCTCTGGGACTCTATGTATAACCCGTTCTAGCCCATCCTTCTCCCTCTCTGTCTTCTCTTTTATGCCCTTAGTTTCCACCTTTCTTTGATTTTTTTCCTGGTCTTTTTGCAAGTCATCCATCACCTGATCTTTCTCTTCTTTCTTCTCCATAGTCGATTTTCTTACATCTGTCATTGTTGTCTCAGGCTTACTTTGCTCTGGCTCATCCGTTTCCCTCTGGGCCAAACTCCTCAAGCCTACGGTTTGTAACCTCTTTTGTCAACGGTTTCCTATTTTCAAGAGTAGCCATGTCCGCCTTTGCTACCTTTTTTACCAACGTAATTTGTTTGTGTGTATCTGGTTGTTCTTGTAGATTAAAAGCAGCACTCTGACTCTGTTATTTCGTTCTTCTGCTTTTGTATTTCAGAATGCATGTACTCTAGTTCTTTGTATTTCAGATTGCATGTACTCTAGTTCTTTGTATTTCAGATTGCATGTACTCTAGTTCTTTGTATTTCAGATTGCATGTACTCTAGTTCTTTCCCTCTGACATTTTGTTCTTTCATTTGACTTTCAATTTCTCCCTTCTGTCTCATGAGGTCTCCACTGACCTGCTCCATGCTCTGCCTCCTCCTCTCTATCTCTGCCATCATGATCTTAAAAGGGTATTGTTACTCCATTTCCACCATTGTGATTTCTTTTTGGAGTCCTTCTTCCATTTCTTGTGATATTTCCATCTCCACTAGAGAGTCTGTGTTGAAGCATTAGTCAGGTGTTTTATTTTGGTTTCAGCTTCTTCCCTCTCACTCTTGTCAGCAGATTTGACTACCTCATCATCTTCTCTCAGTGTATCTATGTCTGCCATACTTACCATTTCTTCATTTTGCTGTTGGGCATCCATTTATTCTACATCCACCTTATTCCATTTTGTCTTCTCCATCATTCTGTCTAGATGTTCTGACCTCCTCTGTAAATCAGTCTTGATCTGGCCAATTTCTTCCATCTCTCTTTCAGTCTCAATCTTCATTTGTTCCAGATCATCTTTCTCCTTCTATATTATGTCCTTAAAATTTTGAATTACTTTTTTTCTCATCAATAACACGTTCAAATCCTGCCCCTTCTTTCTTCCTGGATTTGGGCAGTCATGTTTTCAACATGATCTTTTTTTCTCTTTGTATCCTCCACGAGGTTTTCTAGATTCTCAGATCGTGTCTGTAAATCAGCCTTGATCTCTTCCAGCTCATTCTTTTCATCTTGATTTGTTTGTTTGTCTTGTTCGATTTCCTCTCTTTGTGTTTGCATTTCAGACACCAGTAATTTAAACTCATCTTTGCCTTTTATTGCCAACTCTCTTGTTCTCTCAAGCTCCTCTTTCTCATTCTGTATATCATGTTTCAGACGTTCAAGTTCTTCTCTGTCCTTTTCAGATGTTGTATTGTCCCCCATCTATTTCAGCCTTTGTCCTTATCATATCATCATTCTCCCTCTTTGTCATTTTAATGTCTTCCAATTCCTCCTTTTGTATCTCTTCCAGTTCATTATTTTCCATGATTATAGCATTTTGTGTTTTGTCTCTTTTTGTCTGTCGATGTCCGTTTGAAAGTTTTCCAACTCTTCCTTTTTTACATTTAACTCTTCCATTTGGGTTGCAATTTCATCTCTCTGTAGTTGTATTTCAGCATGAATCTGCTCCAGAGGTTCTTTAATCTTCCCAATATTCTCTTTCATATTCTGCTCTTCCTCTTTCAGTGCAGCATCCGATTTTTCACTCCATCTTCTTCTCCTTCTAACTCAAGCTGTCTTTGTTCCAGCTTACCAATATCAATTTCTATCATGCCCTTGGTGTTACCCGGATTGGAACAGGGGAACCCAAGAGCAGACTCAGATGAGGAGACTGGAGTGCAGGTCAGGGGAAGCTCGTGCGGGTTGCTGGAAACCAGGTGCGGAGGCTGAGGCTGGAGCGAGAGGGGTTGAGACAGGGTAAGCAGGTACGGAGGGGAATCCAAGGGAGTAGTAGAGTGGGGAATCCAGGACAGAGTAGGAGGATGACAAGACGTGGGACTGGAGACACGACCATAGTCAGAGCGAGCAGAAAAGTAGCGGAGAGGAAAACAGCATCAGGCAAGGAAAACAGGCACAACAGGTTAGCAGTATCTGAATAGTAACAAACGGCTAGAAACGTAGACTGACTGAGCAGAGATTACGATCTGGCAGCGTGGAAGTGGCAGGGCTGAGTATTTGTAGACGTCTTGATTATGGAACAGATTGCAGCTGGTGGGGATCTGCTCTGACTGTATTTGTAGACGTTTTGATTATGGAACAGATTGCAGCTGGTGGGGATCTGCTCTGACTCCAGCACACCTGTCTCCGCCCACACAATCACACACACACACAGAGAGAGAGAGAGGAAGAGGGAGAGAGTACTGGGGGAGTGGCTGCAGGTCAAGGAGACACAGGATGAGCAGTAGAGGGCGTTGCAGATGTGACACTTGTGGGGGGAGCCCCCACCATTGAGAGGTAGAAGGTTGCCACGGTTATTTCCCTGCTGACCGGACGGGCGTTGGAGTGGGCTACGGCCGTCATGGAGAGAGGAGAGGAGGAGCTGGGTACCTATAAGAAGTTCATGGCTCTGTTCAGGGCAGTCTTCGACTATCCTCCAGAGGTCAGACAGGGAGGTGAGCAACTTCTCCAACTCCAGCAGGGTGCCCAGACCGCTGCGGAGTACGCCCTCACCTTTCAGACTGTGGCATCCTCCAGCGGATGGAATGAGCCGGCGCTCCGCACTCTATTCCGGAGAGGACTGCGCAAAGAGGTCCAAACGGAGTTGGCATGTTGGGATGACATCCCATCCTTGGACGCACTCAACGCGATGGCCATCCGCCTCGCCACTCACCTCCCTCCTTTGGCTGTCCTGAGGCAGAGTCTGAACCCATGGGACCCATGCACCAGGAAAGCCTTCCCTTCCTCATCATCACCGCACCCGTACACAAAATCCTCCTCGGTCTCCAGTGGCTCCAACTTCACAACACCACCATCTCCTGGTTGAGGATGAGAATCACCGCCTGGAGACCAGGGTGCCGGAGGACCTGCTTTCCCGTACTCTGTGGTTCCACGTCGATGGAGGGTCCTGTGAGTGCCCTCCAGCCCATCAATCTGTCGTTAGCCCCGTGTTTTGGGATGTAGGTGTGGACATCCGCCAGGCTCTAGAGAGGAAACCCGTTCCTGCTACCTGCCCTCCAGAACGCATCTACGTCCCCACAGGGGTAAGAGATTGGCTGTTTACCTGGGTAGACATTCCTCGCCACTGGACACCCAGGTATCACCCGCACCATCCAATCCCTCTCCGATAAGCACTGGTGGCCCATCTTGGTGCAGGACGTCGCCACTATGTCAACTCTTGCTCTGTATGTGCCCAAACCAAATCTCCCGGCATGGTCCAGCACTAAAACTACTGATGGTTTTACCACTGTTATGGTTGTCGTTGACAGATTTTCTAAATCCTGACATTCTATCCCTCTCTCTGGTTTACCTACCACTCTCCAGGTCGCTGAGGCACTATTCCAGCAGGTCTTCTGGCACTAGGGCCAGCCTCACATCCGGGTACCGGCCTCAGTCCAACGGGCAGGTGGAGAGGACCAACCAGGAGCTGGGGAGGTACCTAAGGAGTCACTGCCAGGACCGGAAGGGGGAGTGGGACGAGTTCCTGCGGAATACACCCAGAACTCACTTCGTCACTCCTCCAACCGGCTGACTCCCTTCCAATGCGTCCTTGGATATCAGCCGGCCCTGGTTCTGTGGACCCCGAGCCAGACCGAGGCCCCTGCAGTGGACTAGTGGTTCCGGCGCAGAGGAGGTTTGGAACGCCGCCCACGTGAGGCTCCAGTGCACCGTCAGAAGGATCAGGCGGACCGCCAACGCAATGAGGCTCCTGTGTGCCATCCTGGTGATCGCGTCTGGCTCTCCACCAGGAACCTCCCACTCCGCCTGCCCTGACGGAAGCTGAGTCCCCAGTTTGTGGGGCCCTTCAAGGTCCTCCGGAGGAACAATGAAGTAACCTATCGTCTAAAACTCCCCACCAACTACCGGACCTCACCCTCCTTTCATGTTTCCCTCCTCAGGCCGGTGGTTCCTGGTTCCCTGGCTGATGCCGTCCCAGCGATACCTCTCCGCCTCCCCTGGATATCGATGGGACCGGTGGTTAGGTCCATCCTGGACTCCCGACGTCATGGGGGTCGGCTCCAGTACCTGGTGGACTGGGAGGGAAACGGTCCTGAGGAGCGCTCTTTGGTCCCAGTGGTGGACATCCTGGACCCCAACATCAACCGGGATATCCATCTCCGCCGTATGGACCGGCCTGCTCCTCACCCTCGGGCCATCCTCCTGGCCAGCGGGGTACTGTCACGCCTACTCCTGCTCCCTCCCTCCGGTGCTCGACGTCACCGGTCTACTAACCACTGGCCCTGGCAACAATCATTACGTACATCTGCTCCCCATCATTACGCACACCTGGTCATCATTTTCTCCTTGATTACTCCACCTTTATTTAGCCCTCAGTAGACAGCAGCCACTAGGTAGTATTGTTTTCTCTCAGATACTGTATACTTCTCATGCTTTTGTTAATCTGCATCGATTCATTATTAAACTCATCTTCTGTACCTGCTTCCTGAATTCCAGCGTATTCGTTGACCTATTCCTCTGTGCTGGCACAGATCTACTACTCACAGGGATCCTCTCAGCATCCCTCACCCTTAACCCACCCTCCTCTACTTTCTTCACTGCCTCAGCATATGACACCTTCTGTACTACTCTGATCCTGGCCACCTCAACCTGCCTCTCTCACACCAAACACTTCCGATCCCCAGCAACATGGGCACCCCTACAGTTGACACACAACTTATTCCACCTAAACTACACATTCCTCTGTCCCATGCCCTCCTGCACACTTCCCACATCTTGGAATCTCCCTCCTACACACTGCTGCAACATGACCATACACATGACACCTGAAAGACCGCAGTGGGTTCTGCACAAAGCTCTAACAGGATAACTGATATATCCTAACATGGCTTTGTCGGGTAAAGACAATGATTCAAAATTCAAAATGACAGATAGTGATTCCTCTACTTCCCCATGCTCACCACCAGGTCTGTGACGCACCAAACGACAGGCGTCACAAACACTGGGAATCTTGACCTTCAATTGCTCCACCTTCGCACTTAATGCTACCCCAGAAATCACTCCTTCAATGGCACCGTATTCCTCAGAGCAAAGCAAGAAACCGATCTTGCCCCGAGTTGCATGACACGGAGCGCCCGCTCCTGCTGGGCAAAATAAACACACACAAATATCACAAGTCCACTACGGGTTACCTTCACTGACTCAACTGTCCACAACTCCTTTCCCACCCACACTGAAACCACAAATGGATCCGCCAAAAGCCAAGGATCCACTTTCTCCAAAAATGTCTTCATCATATCCATTGATGCAAGGTTCGGGCTCCGAGCTCTTCACCACACCTTCCACTTCGCTTAACTCCCACTCATTCACTTCCATTTCACCTCCAGAATTTGACCTGCTGTACTGCTCACTCTGTTTGTACTTGCCACCAGTCTTCTTCGCCCCTGATCTCGCTTTCTATCGCCATCTTCATATACAATGCATTCGGAAAGTATTCAGACCCCTTTACTTTTTCCACATTTTGTTACGTTACAGACTTATTCTAAAATTGAGTAAATAGTTTCCCACCCTCATCAATCTACACAAAGTACCCCATAATGACAAAGCAAAAACAGGTTTTTATAAATGTTTGCAAATGTATAAAAAATAATGAAACTCAAATATCACATTTACATAAGTATTCAGACCCTTTACTCAGTACTTTGTTGAAGCACCTTTGGCAGCGATTACAGCCTTGAGTCTTCTTGGGTATGACGCTACACGCTTGTCACACCTGTATTTGGGGAGTTTCTCCTATTCTTCTCTGCAGATCCTCTCAAGCTCTGTCAGGTTGGATGGGAAGCATTGCTGCACAGCTCTTTTCAGGTCTCTCCAGAGATGTTTGATCGGGTTCAAGTCCGGGCTCTGGCTGGGCCACTCAAGGACATTCAGAGACTTGTCCCGAAGCCACTCGTTGTCCTGTTGGAAGGTGAACCTTCGCCCCCAGGCTGAGGCCTTGAGCGCTCTGGAGCAGGTTTTCATCAAAGATCTCTCTGTACTTCGCTCCGTTCATCTTTCCCCCGATCCTGAGTAGTCTCCCAGTCCTTGCCGCTGAAAAACATCCCCATAGCATGATGCTGCCACCACCATGCTTCATCGTAGGGATGGTGCCAGGTTTCCTCCAGACATGACGCTTGGCATTCAGGCCAAATAGTTGTTTCTCATGGTCTGAGAGTCCTTTAAGTGCCTTTTGGCAAACTCCAAGCGGGCTGTCATGTGCCTTTTACTGAGGAGTAGCTTCCGTCTGGCCATTCTACTATAAAAGCCTGATTGGTGGGGTGCTGCAGAGATGGTTTTTCTTTTGGAAGGTTCTCCCATCTCCACAGAGGAACTCTGGAGCTCTGTCAGAGTGACCATCGGGTTCTTGGTCACCTCCCTGACCAAGGCTTTTCTCTCCCAATTGCTCAGATTGACCGAGCGGCCAGCTCTAGGAAGAGTCTTGGTGGTTCCAAACTTCTTCCATTTAAGAATGATGGATGCCACTGTATTCTTGGGGACCCTCAATGCTGCAGAAATGTTTTGGCTTGGTTTTTGCTCTGACATGCACTGTCAACTCTGGAACTTTATATAGACAGGTGTCTGCCTTTCCAAATCATGTTCAATCAATTGAATTTACCACAAGTGGACACCAATCAAGTTGTAGAAACATCTCAAGGATGATCAATGGAAACAGGATGCACCTGAGCTCAAATTCGAGTCTCATAGCATTGGGTCTGAATACTTATGCAAATAATGTATTTCTGTTTTTTATTTTTAATACATTTGCTAAAATTTCAAAACTTGTTTTCGCTTTGTCATTATGGGGTATTGTGTGTAGATTGATGAGGATATAAAAAATGGAATCCATTTTAGAATAAGGCTGTAAAGTAACAAATTGTAGAAAAAAGGAAGGGGTTTGAATGCATTGTATATACAAGGAGTACCAGTACTGTGTCAATGTGCAGGGGTACGAGGTAATTCAGGTAATTCAGCATGTACATGTGGCAGCTGGTGGGATAAACTGTAGGAGGATGGGCTCATTGTAATGTCTGGAATTTAATAAATGGAACGGTATCAAACACATCAAACATATGGAAACCACATGTTTGACTCCATTCCATCAATTCCATTCCAGCATTACAATGAGCCCATCCAATTATAGCTCCCACCACCAGCCTCCACTGACATGTGGGTAGGGGTAAAGGTGACCAGGCAATCAGGATATATAATAAAAAGTGTAGCAGCAGCATATGTAACGTGTGTCTGTGTGTGTGGCATCAATATTCATGTTTGTGTGTGTTTTGTGTGTGCGTATATAGTGTGTGTGTGTGTGTTGTCAATGTAGTATATGTGAGTCACAGGAGGCTGCTGAGGGGAGGACGGCTCATAATAATGGCTGGAATGGAGTAAATGGAATGGTATCACATGTGTTTGATACCATTCCATTAATTCTGTTCCAACAATTACTATGAGCACATCCTCCCCAATTAAGATGCCACCAGCCACCTGTGATGTGAGTGTATGGGTAGAGTCCAGTGTGATGCCACCTGTGATGTGAGTGTGTGGGTAGAGTCCAGTGTGATGCCAGTGCAAAAACAATTAAGATAATTAAATAAATAATAAAGTGGGTAAGCAGTCTCATGGCTTGGGGGTAGAAGCTGTTCAGGTGTCTTTTGGTCATGGACACATTTTTTAAACCTTAATTTAACTAGGCAATGACGGCCTCCCTGACGCTGTCCGGCACCGAGATGCAGTGCCTTAGACTGCTGCGCTACTCGGGAGCCCAATATTCAATTTGAATGAGTGTATGAGATTATTAGACTGATAAGGGTTACACGGACCGTTAATATGAAATGACTAATACTTATATCAAAAAATAGTTTTAAAAAAACACAAAGAAATGCTTGTTTACAAAAAATTCACATCCGGAGATTCCCGATATGTAAATAATTCTGGGAGGATATACGCATGCGCAAGTGCTATTCCTTTCTAAATCAGGAGATACGTCGACGTTATTGAATCGCCATTTTAGAAAGAAGGAGAGCTGTTCGGAACAATAGCAGTCAGTTAGCTACGTGCTTCAACGTTATAGTACATATTTTTATTTTATCCAGTGATCCTACAACGCAGAAATGTCTCGGGACAGATTTAACCTTAACGTTAGAGGAAATAATCGTGGAGCTGGATTTCAACGCCGGGGAGGTGCTGGCCCGATGCGAGGTGGAATGGGTAACATGAATAATTTTAGACAAAACCAACACCCTTTTCAAAGAGGGCCTCATCCCGGTAACTTTGGAAAACCACCCAACCAGATACCTCAGATAACCCCTCAGAAGCCACCCGCATCAACTCTTTCCCAGCCAGGCGCTCAAGCGATTCGGCCACCACCTACTCCTGGCCCTGCGCTAACCATGAAGGGCCCCATACAGCAACAGCAGGCCGCCGCCGCAGCAGCTCCGGTCGCCGTAGCGGCAGCAACTCCGCCGGCCGCAGCAGCAGCAACTCCGATGGCCGCACCTCCGGCGGCCGCAGCAATTGTGCCGGCTGCTCAACCAAAAATGCTGTCCCCACCTCCGAAGCCTGTTCCTCCGAAACCCGCACTTTCATCTCCCCCACCAAACCAAATTAAAAAACCCGCTCTCTCATCTCCCCCACCAAACCAGATGAATAGGAACCTGCAAAGACCAGGACCCGGCAACGCCAATGGGAATAAATCTGCACCCGCGAACAAAAAACCTGAACCTCAAACGCAGAAGAACACTTCAAATGAGGCCGAGGAAGCCCAGCCCCCCAATGTGAGTAACGACGTTAGCTATGCTAGCTAACATTCCGTAATTAGTATGTTAGCTACTTACTTAGCTTAAAGACAGGTTATTATATCTAACGTTAGATATGCATATGTATTATGTGAAAAAAGTGGGCCCATGGCATTGAGCTAGTTAAGCGTTCCATTCACACGCTGCGGAGTTAGCCTGCTAACGTAATTAGCTAAGCTAGTTGGCTATATGGGAGGCACGTCGGCCATTTTGTGAGAATCGGGTACATTTCGACAATGTTACTGAAAATGGATTACTAGATATGCATCCACACTACGTACCTTAACGTAACGTTTCGAGGAAAGCCACTGTGAAGACGCAAATGTAAAATATTTGTGGTGCCGCGGGGAATAATTTATTTGTAACAAAATTACACATCAATACATGGCTATTGCTGTTACACAGTGAAACACCCGTTGGAAAAAAACAACGGAATTAGAAACAAGGCAATGAGACATTAATAACAGACATTCAGAAACATTACTTATAATAAAGTTTAATAAGTTTGAGGGATTTATATAATTGTTGCAGTTCAATAAGGAAAAAATGCTCAAGTTATTTTCCAAACCCATTTTCATTCGTTAATATTTTTGGCTAGGAAAATAATAATGTTAATAAACTAGTTGTAAATTACAAGGATAGGCATAATGCCATTTAATATCATCAAATGTGAAGATAGATATTTTGGAGTATTTATATACGACCATTCATGACTTTCAAGCCACAGTTTACTAGAATGGTGGCATAAATGCTCAATAGATTCTCAATCAGAATAATTTTGTTAAACTTTTGTGCAAGAAATCGTTAACAGGGCAGGTGGAGGAAACTGTTAAAATTGAGCGATTTATCTTTTGGGTAAACCGGACAATTAGGGTGAATGTAGTCGCTTTTTTCACCTCCATAGCAAGATATTGAATTTTAATCACATTATTTAATGAAATACCAATGGTATCAACAGTGTTGCATTTATTTTATTTTATACTACATGTTCAGGTCATATTTCAATGCGCCGAATACAACATGCGCCGAATACAACAGGTGTAGTAGACCTTACAGTGAAATGCTTACTTACAAGCCCTTAACCAACAATGCAGTTTTAAGAAAAATAAGTGTAAAGTAAAAAATAGAATTAACAAAATTAAAGAGCAGCAGTAAAATAACAATAGTGAGGCTATATACAGGGGTTCCCATACAGTCAATGTGCGGGCACCGGTTAGTCGGGTAATTGAGGAAATATGTACATGTAGGTAGAGTTAGTGACTTTGCCAAAGTGGGAACAACCGCGTGTTAAGTCCAAGTAAAGGAAGTGGAATTGCTTTGCAAACCTTATATTTTCCTGAAACGTACCAATTAACTCATCAAACCGCAAATTCCCTAATGTTGTCAAACAAATCACATCACATACAAAGCGAGTACCCTTGTCAAACCAAAAGCCTTTAAAAATAGGTTTTCTATTCATTTTAATACATCCATTATTCCATATCGCTGTTTCATGGGTGGAAATTGTGCTTGAGTATCATTCTTCCTAAAATAAATTCATTTGCTTGTGAAACTATAACAATTTCATAGGTAATTTTCAAGGGTCAAGACACTTAAATAGGAATTCAAGTCCACCAAATGTATTGAACAGACTTAGGAATGTGATGCCACGTAGAGGTAGGATTAGATTGACACAATTTTAACCATTTAATCTTAAAACTACACACTAACAACTCAATCAATAGCCTGTAAAGTTTCATGTTCATAGTCTTTCACTAATTGAGGTTTCTGAGTATAATGCGCTTTATTCCTCCAAATCTAAATATAACAGAATTTACCTTTTTGATGTTATTAGAAGATGAAAAGGGACTGACTTGGGTATTCTTAGTTAAATCATCAGTCTCGGGCAAAATACATGTTTTTTATTTTTATTTAAAAAAAATGTCTCCCCAATTTTCGTGGTATCCAATCGCTAGTAATTACTATCTTGTCTCATCGCTACAACTCCCGTTCGGGCTCGGGAGAGACGAAGGTCGAAAGCCATGCGTCCTCCGAAGCGCAACCCAACCAAGCCGCACTGCTTCTTAACACAGCGCGCCTCCAACCCGGAAGGCAGCTTCACCACTGTGTCGGTGGAAACACCGTGCACCTGGCCCCCCTGGTTAGCGCGCACTGCGCCCGGCCCGCCACAGGAGTCGCTGGAGCGCGATGAGACAAGGATATCCCTACCGGCCAAACGCTCCCTAACCCGTACGACGCTAGGCCAATTGTGCGTCGCCCCACGGACCTCCCGGTCGCGGCCGGCTGCGACAGAGCCTGGGCGCGAACCCGGAGACTCTGGTGGCGCAGCTAGCACTGCGGTGCAGTGCCCTAGACCACTGCGCCACCCGGGAGGCCCTCGGGCAAAATAATTTGACCCAACATATTGCAGCCAATGACTTCAAGAAACTCTTATGGAATTAATTATACTGTCAATGTTCAAAGATTCTCTATCAAATGTTTTTAGTGATAACTGTTAAAAATATTTAGGAATTGTTATGGGGGTAATGTTGACAGTCACAGCAATGAATTGACATGGGATCACATTTGTTGAGGTTGAGTCAAACCAGAGGCCAAAGAAAGTGTGTTGATTCTGTCAATAGCCAAGGGAGTAGACGCCTTATCCTTTAGTAAAAGGCCAGTATCATCGTTTATATCTTTGGCAAAAATACGGATCCCTTTAAAATTCTCAGGGTTGTTAATAAGGTAAATACATCTGTGGCTAATTGGACAACCCTGTCTTATTGCTCATAGCCGCTGCACTGCTAGTATCATTATACATCATCCTGAATAAAGTTGTGTTCTAAAGTGTCAAAAGCCTTTAAAAAAAATCTGAACAATATAACCATCTTCTATGAACTTACTGTCTAAAATGTCTAAACCCAATATGCATACCCCTTCCTTTAACGAAGACTGATTTAAAGTTTCACTGATTATATCAAGGCCTTTTTTCATCCTATTAGCATAGACATGGGCTAGTAACTTTTTGCCCTGTTGCCAACAACGTGATTGGTCTAATTGTCCAAGTAAAGAGTCCTTCTTTGGTTTGTGTATTAGAACCATTTTTCCCGGTCTCAAAGGAGGAGGTAAGGTGGCGATAGCAAAACCCTCTTTCTAGACTGAAAACACTAATTCTCATATCAGGCCAAAGATGTTAAAATTCAGGACTTAGGCCATCTGATCCAGGAGATTTACATGTAGGAATGTGTTTAATGGCTTGGTCCAAATCCATAATATCTACAATGAACAAAAATATAAACGCAACATGTAAAGTGTTGGTCCCATGTTTCATGAGCTGAAATAAAAGATCCCAGAAATGTTCCTTTCGCACAAAAAGTGATCTCCCATTTTGTTCAAACATTTGTTTACATCTGTTAGTGAGCATTTCTCATTTGCCAAGATAATACTTTCACCTGACAGGTGTGGCATATCAATAAGCTGATTAAACAGCATGTTCATTACACGGGTGCATCTTGTGCTGGGGACAATGAAAGGTCACTCTAAAATATGCAGTTTTGTCACACAACACAATGCCACAGATGTCTCAAGTTGAGGGAGTGTGCGATTAGCATGCTGACTGCAGGAATGTCCACCCGAGCTGTTGGCAGAGATATTGGCTCATTCGTCCCCCTCCTGTCCCCTGTAATTATTCCCCAGGTCGTTGCTGTAAATGACAACGTGTTCTCAGTCAACTTACCTGGTAAAATAACGGCAATTATAATTTTTTTATGTTCTATTCTCTACCACAAGCCACCTCCGTTGTTTTAGAGAATTTGGCAGTACGTCCAACCGGCCTCAGAACCGCACAGCATGTGTAACCATGCCAGCCCAGGACCTCCAGATCCAGCTGATGAAACTGAGTATTTCTGTCTAATAAAGCCCTTTTTGGGGGGAAAATATTTCTGATTGGCTTTGCCTGGCTCCCCAGTGAGTGGGCCTATGCCCCTGCCCAGTCATGTGAAATCCATAGATTGGCGCCTAATTTATTTATTTAAATTAACTGTAACTTAGTGAAATCGTTTGTTCCGTTTTATTTTTGTTCACTATCAGATACAGTTTCTTAAACCTTCTCTAGGCTTAACTTAACGAACGGTCACGAACATATAAAGGAAAATAAATGGATAGTTTGTTTAATAGCACATCTTATATTAATAGTTTAAATCTTCAATTGAACTCTCAAACTTAAAATAAATAACTGAAGTCTAATCAAGCCATATGAAAAAAGTGTTTACGGTAGTTCATGTTTATAGACAGAACTTGCCACGACAAACAATATGGCCCAAAACTATATACATTTGTAGAAGAGCATCAATCAGTCACGTAGCTTCACCCTGTGGCCGTCAATGACAGCAAACCCCCCGCGAAAGAAAGCTTTTATTCCCCTGCATCTTGCCTCGTCGACCGGTGGCCACATCTTTGCATGGGCATCCCTGTCGCGCTTGCTTAAATCTTCTGCAAAGCGAATGCCCGTTTCCCTGGAGATCGGCGCCAGCTTCCCAGCTCTCTGCACCTCGTCTCTCATGTTCAGTCTCATTGGCGCTTGTATTGGTCCTGTCCTGCGCAGCTCCTCATTTTCTTTTCAGGGCATCAACTTTATTTTTCAACAGTTTCACATCTGTAGTGATATCCTTAATGCCTGCTGCATTAAACTAGTTTTGGAAACGTTTGCAATCAAGAGATTATTTTTATGAACCCTCTCATCAAAGCTATTCCGCCGAAAAGCTTGCTCGTCAAATGTCTTGTTTAAAACCTGGATTGCAGCTATGATTGTTTCAGTGGTGATGGGCTGGGGTGATTGAGTTTGTCTGGTGTCTCTTTCTCGTAGTCTCTTCAGGTTGAGGGGTTTCGAAGGGGTTATTTGAAGACTAATTCATCCAACCGTGGTACTGTTTTTTTCTGGGGGGGTGTCAAAATCCTCCATATGGTCTACGTTATCCACCTCGGTTACGACGGCTCCCTCAATTTTTGCTAGCTTCTATCTCCGCTAACGTTACTAGCGAGTGCTGATTTCTTGCTAGCTAGTCTTGGCTGAACTTACTTGAAGTATAACAAAGTGGAAAAGTTATGTTTGATAAACCACCAACCTAATTTAAGGAAAATAAATGTTCATTTCAACTGTTCGTCAAACTCAAATTAGGGCTTGAATTCAATTTAACGTTTTCAGGACCTCAATTTAATGCGACTGAGGGGGTTGGTAACATGCATAGACTAAACTGTTTTTTTGTTTACTGTACTTGTAATTTAATGTTAACCATAGTTATGTTCTATTAACAGAATACCTAGGGCATTTGTCAGGCTAAACATTATAGTATTGGAATCTGAACTGAACGTTGTATCTGTCTGCAGGAGTTGAGAGCGACATTGTCCTCGTTGCGCAGACCTGGCGAGAAGACATACACTCAACGATGCCGCCTTTTCATTGGAAACCTTCCCAACGATATCTCGGATGACACATTCAAGAAGCTGTTTGCGAAGTATGGCGAGCCCAGTGAGATTTTCATCAACAAAAACAAAGGCTTTGGCTTCATACGCCTCGTAAGTTTACTACACTAGTTAACATAAACATTGTCCTTTTGGTAGTTATAAACATTGTAATTTTTGGTCTTTAATGCCATGTCTAATTTCTACTATTCCAGGAATCCCGTGCATTGGCTGAGATAGCTAAAGCTGAGCTAGATGACGTACCCATGAAAGGCAGACCGCTTCGGGTGCGCTTTGCAACTCACTCGGCTGCACTGTCTGTGAAGAACTTATCACCTTTTGTTTCCAATGAGCTACTGGAGGAGGCCTTTTCCCAGTTTGGAGTGGTGGAGAGGGCTGTTGTAATTGTAGATGATCGCGGGCGCTCCACTGGCAAGGGCATTGTCGAATTTGCCTCTAAACCTGCTGCACGAAAGGCCCTGGATCGTTGCAATGATGGAGTCTTCTTGCTCACCACGTAAGTGATTTACATGAATTTGGTACCATTCAGTAGAACATGAAATGCAAGTGAAGCTTTCTCCTAAATGCTCACATGCTGTAATTAATTGGTACTTTTGATGTCTTAGGTCACCTCGTCCAATCGTCGTTGAGCCCCTTGAACAATACGATGATGAGGATGGTCTACCAGAGAAACTGGCACAGAAGAACCACAACTATCATCAGTAACCTAACTTCATATAACTAAATCGCCTTAACACAAAAAGCCATATGCTATTGATTTTTCTTATTGCCCCACCCACAGCATTCCTTTGTGATGTTCGTATTGAGGTATTAATTTTTAACATAAAAAAAAATGTATTTAACCTTTATTTCACTAGCAAGTCAGTTAAGAACAAATTCTTATTTACAATGGAACAGTGGGTAAACTGCCTTGGTCAGGGGCAGAATGGCAGATTTTTACCTTGTCACCTAGGGGGATTCGATCTAGCAACCTTTCGGTTACTCGCTCAACGCTCTAACCACTAGGCTACCTGCCGCCCCCCCCTAAAAGTATGGAACTGTAGCTATTGTAGTCAGATGCTGAGCAGTTACCATACCAGGCGGTGATGCAACTGGGCAAGATGCTCTTGATGGTGCAGCTGTAGAACCTTTTGAGGATCTGGGGACCCATGCCAAATCCTTTGTCTGCCGAGGGGGAAAAGGTTTTGTCGTGCCCTCTTCACAACTGTCTTGATATGTTTGGACTATGAAAGTACGTTGGTGATGTGGACACCAAGGAACTTGAAACTCTCGACCCGCTCCATTACAGCCCGTCGATGTTAATGGGGGCCTGTACGGCCCGCCTTTTCCTGTCGTCCACGATCAGCTCCTTTGTCTTGCTCACATTGAGGGAGACTCCTCCCTATAGGCCGTCTCATTGTTGTCGGTGATCCCGCTGTTGTGTTGTCAGCAAACTTAATGATGATGTTGGAGTCGTGTTTGGCCATACGGTCGTGGGTGAACAGGGAATACAGGAGGGTAGTAAGTACACACCCCTGAGGGGTAGAGGTCGACCGATTAATCAGGGTCGATTTCAAGTTTTCATAACAATCGGTAATCGGCATTTTTGGACACCGATCATGGCCGATTACATTGCACACCCCAAGGAGACTGTGTGGCAGGCTGACTACCTGTTATGCAAGTGCAGCAAGGAGCCACGGTAAGGTGCTAGCTAGCATTAAACGTATCTTACAAAAAATAAGCAATCTTAACATAATCACTAGTTAACTACACATGGTTGATATTACTAGTTTATCTAGCTTGTCCTGCGTTGCATATAATCGATACGGTCCCTGTTAATTTATCATTGATTCACAGCCTACTTCGCCAAACGGGTGATTTAACAAGCATATTTGCGAGAGAAAAAAGCACTGTCGTTGCACCAATGTGTATCTAACCATAAACATCAGCGCCTTTCTTAAAATCAATACACAAGTGTATATATTTTTAAACCTGCATATTTAGTTAATATTGCCTGATAACATGAATTTATTTTAACTAGGGAAATTGTGTTACTTCTCTTGCGTTCTGTGCAACAGAGTCAGGATATACGCAGCAGTTTGGGCCGCCTGGCTCGTTGTGAACTGTGAAGACTATTTCTTCCTAACAAACACAGCCAAATTCGCCAAACGGGGGATGATTTAACAAAAGTGCATTGGCAAAAAAAAGCACAATCATTGCACGAATGTACCTAACCATAAACATCAATGCCTTTCTTAAAATAAATTCATGTTAGCAGGCAGAGTCAAGGTATATGCAACAGTTTGGGCCGCCTGGCTCGTTGCGAACTAATTTGCCAGAATTTTACGTACTTTTGACAAAACATTGAAGGTTGTGCAATGTCACAGGAATATTTAGACTTGATGCCACCCGTTAGATAAAATACAGAACGGTTCTGTATTTCACTGAAAGAATAAACATTTTATTTTCGAAATGATAGTTCCCGGATTCGACCATATTAATGACCAAAGGCTCGTATTTCTATGTGTTATTATGTTATAATTAAGTCTATGATTTGATAGAGCAGTCTGACTGAGCGGTGGTAGGCAGCAGCATGCTCGTAAGCATTCATTCAAACAGCACTTTCGTGCGTTTGCCAGCAGCTCTTCGCAATGCTTCAAGCATTGCGCTGTTTATGACTTCAAGCCTATCAACTCCTGAGATTGAGGGGGACATAACTATTTAATACATTTTAGAATAAGGCTGTAATGTAACAAAATGTGGAAAAGTGAAGGTGTCTGAATACTTTACGAATGCAATGTATATTATGGACACAATGTCTTCCAATGATCTTCAGTCTAGAAGAAAAAACCTTACCTTCAAACAACTCTTTTGTAGTTTGTGAGTGCCATAGAGCAAAGCATGTTACATGTTCGTAAGAGTGTCTGCTTTTCATAGATGGCTTTTAAGTTTGTATAAAAGACCTGGGCCTCTTCAGGATCTGACCTTGTCTCACAAACACCGCTCTAGCTCAGCCCCCCGTTAATCACGCATGCCTACTATCTATGGATTCAGAAAAAATGGGCGAATCCAATGGTACAACCCAAAAGTCTGTAGCTCAAACACACAATGTTTAAATGTGGTTAGAAGTCAAAACACGGCTCCCGAGTGGCGCAGCAGTCTAAAGCACTGCATCCCGGTGCTTGAGGCGTTTCTACAGATCCAGGTTCTAAGCCGGGCTGTGTCGCAGCCGGTCCTTGACCGGGAGACCCATGAGGCGGCGCACAATTGGCCCAGCGTCGTCCGAGTTAGGGGAGGGTTTGGCCGGCCGGGATGTCCTTGTCCCATCGCTGTGGCGACTCCTGTGGCGGGCTGGGCGCATGCACGCTGACACGGTTGCCAGATGCACAGTGTGTCCTCCGACACATTGATGCGGCTGGCTTCCAGGTTAAGCGAGCAGTGTCAAGAAGCAGTGCTGTTTCGCAGGGTTGTGTTTTGGAGGACGCATGGCTCTCTACCTTCGCCTCCCGAGTCTGTACGGGAGTTGCGGCAACGGGACAAGACTAAGTGCCAATTGGATATCATGAAATTGAGGAGAGAAAGGAGTAAAAAGTACCCGCCCCAAAAAACTCACCGTGCCTGCAGTACAGTGTGGACTCATTGGGCTAAAGTCACTGGTGGTGTTTACCAGAGGTCGGGCGTTGTGTTAGCAGATACCACAGTTGTTAAAAACCCATTGCGTTTGATTTTTCAGAAAATTATTACCCCTCTTGAGTACCACTTTTTGTTTTATGTCTTGGTTACAAGTTGATTTCTATTCTAACACCTGCAGGGAGCGGGAGGAGCCACCCAGGTTTGCCCGTCCTGGCACGTTTGAGTTTGAATACTCTAAGCGTTGGAAGTCCCTGGACGACATGGAGAAGCAGCAGCGCCAGCAAGTTGAGAAGAACATCCGCGAAGCCCGCGAGAAACTGGAGGGAGAGATGGACGATGCTTTCCATGTGCACCAGGCCAACATGATCCGCCAAGGCAAGCTTAACTGGACAGACCACCACTTCTCAAAATGGAAGGCTAGTTAGATGTAGCAGTGTCTTACATGTGTGTTCGTACACTGTTTAGATCTGCTGAGGCGTGAGGAGGAGCTACGACGCATGGAGGAGATGCACAGTGCGGAGATGCAGAAGAGGAAAGAGATGCAGCTCAGGTATTGAAACTTGTTTGAATAACTGTTTAACACACAATTTCTTGGAGTGTTACTAAAGCGTGGCAGTGTGCTTTACAGGCAGGAGGAGGAACGTCGCATACGTGAGGAGGAGACGCTCCGCCAGAGGGAGATTGAGGAGCAAATCCGGCGCAAGCGGGAGGAGGCCTACAGAAGTGGGAACTTCATGGACAATGTAAGCTGACCAGAGTACCATATCACCATTCAGACCTTGACATTTGCATTTGAGGTATATGCATGTTCTTACGGTATTGATTTCACAGAGGGATATGAGAATGACTCAGGGTGGCGCCATGGGCATGGCTGGTGAGTAGTGAATCTTAATATTTTTAATTTGTAAAAAAAATAAAAATTAGTTTTTGTTATTTTCATCTTGTTGTTTTGAAATGAGAGTAAGAAGTTTGAGACTGCTTTATAAACATATATGACAACATTGCCCCCTAAGGGCTGCCATGACTCATTGTAATGTTTGACATGTAGTCCTGTTGTCCCTACTAGACAATCAATTTGGCTCACCCAACCAGAAGTTCCCCATGGGACTCCAAGGCATGGGGGCACCTAACGCTGGGGGAGCCATGATGCCCAACGAAATGGTAATGTATTCCAAATGGAGTAGAAGACTAATAGGGCCCAGTTGGGGGTGGGTTCCTCCACTGGTTGCTGTAGTTGTCATCTGGGAGAGTGAAGTGGATGGTTTTGCTCCGGTCGGCCCAGGTTCGAAGCTTGTGTGCTGACAGTGTCTCCGTAGGCTTCTGTACCATGTCGAGATTAAATTTGTGCGTAGCAGTTTTCAGCAACAGCATGTCCCCTCAGTTCCTCCACTCTTACAGCCTGTTTTTCAGCTGAAAATAATCAACCTGTACTAAACCCAGTGAATTGCTTTCCAATGCTTTCTTAAAGCTCCTACTTTGTGTAATAGACCTATTGCAAGCCCTGTCTTGTGTGAGCCAGACAGGCACATTTTCTTGGCAAGTGGAAAGATGTCACCTGGCAGCATTTTTATTTGGTGGAGAACCTTTTTAGTTGAACCACTTTCCCATACTGTCATTGAACTTCAAGCGATCACGTGAAATGGTGTAGATGGTGTCTCGGTGTAACCTGGAAGTATTTTTAGGGGCTTCAGTGTGAAAAGTGAACTTTCTGCGATGTTCTCTTGTAGCATGGCAGTTGTTTTAACATTTTCCCGGCCACCACCTTGTCCAAGCAATTCAAATGAGGGGTTTTAGTGCAGGTTGCTTTTTGACGCAAACATGTCTCTTGACATAACATTAAGCTAATGAGTAAGCTCTTTTAGTGCAACTTGCATATCACAATATGAAGAACTGATGGTGACATGCATTGCCCTGGGACTGCTTGCTGGATACCTGTACTATTTGTACCCTAATGGCCAGAATGTGATTAAGGCATCCACATTAAGGCCTATGGCAGGCAGGTGTATTAATGTCCTTTTGTGTTATAGGTTACATACAATTAATACGTTGACCAGTTAGATGTCTGGTTGGTAACTTAGGAATTGTCCGACGCAAAGCTGTTCAAGTCCATTAAAATGGATACAGCTTGTGCTTTGTATAAGTTGTTATACTGTCAAGGATATATCAATTAATGTAATGGAACACAGCCATTTTGACGTAAGGGTGGCAAACGATCTGACAGAAAAACAACAGCTGGTCGGCTGCTTTTGCCCTGGGTGAGCAGTTACTGGTGTTCAATACTGGATTGTACAGTTTGACAATGTATCTGGTGTATTTCTTATTGATAGCACCACGTCTGTTTTTCTGTTCTTCACTGTAAGCAATGCAGTATGAACCCAACTTTTAGTGCAGTGATCGTGGAGATCCTCTTACCCAGAGTGTAAGATGGCTAGTAGACAAGTTACTGGCTAGACTAGCTGTTCTTGCCGCTACACACATGGAAGCTATGACAAATCAGGATCCATTTAGTCAAGTTCACAGTAGAACTACCATTTAATCAGCCAAGTATTTATTAGTTTGAACAAAAGGGCTGTTACGCCTACCTTACCTAAGCCTGCCTCTTTTAGGCTAATTGTGTCCAAATAGAATGAACAATTAATACATACACTTTTTACACCATGTGCCTAGGTCAACATGCCTGTATGTGATAACTCATTTTGAGTTTGGGCATTTTAAGGTGTATAACTTGGCTTAATTCAAACAAGTGTTCTGAAAATGACTGGGGGGGGGGGGCTCTGTCTACAAATTTGTAGAACACCTTAAAGGAGAATTTTTCTATTTCTAAAGTCAATCTCTATTTTTTATTTAAATGGAATGTTTTAGAAGGGGCCAGACAACTTTTTATTTTGTACATTTTGGCTTGTTTTTGACACTTACCCAAGCTGCGATAACACTTCTTGATCGCTCGTTGTGCCATATCGGGTCACACAAAAGATGGTAACAAAAGTACTCATATGTATTTTAAGAAATGGGCATGCTCTCAGTGTAGTTGTATAGGTCTTCAGATGTACACATTAAATTGTTATTCCAAACTTTTTTTCACAACATTATTATCAAGGGTTGGAATCGGTTCAGGGAACAGAACCGAAAACCAGAAAATTTAAGCATTTCAGGGAACAGACTGCAAACTGGAACCAGAAGTGATCTATACTGTTCTGGAACAGAACTGTTATTCTAAAAGCACGGGAACCGGTTAATAATGTAATTTTACGTTCTGGGCAGTTTTTTTTTCAGTCCCACAATAATTAGAACAAAGCTCCGATGCAAAAGCCTTCACTGAAACTTATTCAAGCATCTGCCTGCCAGCTGGAAATATGTGTTCGTGTTTTTCCCCTCCCCTCTGAAGCATAGATTAGTTACTGTAGCCTACTGATGTCAAAAGCATGATTTGGAAATTGGGGAGATGTTTTAAAGAATGGATTTGCTTTTTCAATGCTAGTTAAGTTCGATACTATATGACGTTTCACATTGTATTTATTAAAGCTGCGGTAATTAACCTTTTGGGTGACATTACCATAGAAATGTGTTATAGATTTGTCATTCTCATTGAAAGTACCTCTAAGAAGCGGTACATCTGTTCTTTGTCCACTTTCTATGCTTCTCGTTCTTAAGTTTTGTTTTCGTCTTACTTTTGGGTTTGTACACCAGCTTGAATACAATACTTTTGCTTCTAGAGTTTTTATTTTGCAGCGGTTTAGATGGTACAATGATTATCTTATTTTCTAGTGCTGCACTGCGCACAGATGCTTGCTAGCTAACGTTTGCGCTGGTCCTATGTTAAACCAACTCAGAAGTTCAGACATTCAAAGTCCCTCCATAGAAGCCACACCTATGTAGGTATAATTATGTGGGATTAATTCAGATCATGCGATGTGATAAGATGCCCAGCGCTTCAAGGCAAGCTTCCTCATCCTCTCTCGATTGCTCCTCATTTAATTTGCATCTCGCACCCTTCACTGTGACTGGTAGCACAGTGTGTTTCTTTCATTATGATTAAACCATGCTGTTTACGGCAAAATAGAATTTGCTCTTAATGACTTTACTATACAGATTAACTCGCTGACCCGTTCAATAGCAAGCTGCTCTATCCGCACTGATTGGTGAAGTAATTCGTCGCACTAAATTTAAAACATTTCAGGGGATTAACCAATTAATCTACATGATCCCAATTAAAACAATAACTAGTAATGCTACATACTCAAAGGTTACAATCTCCCCTTTTAAAATGTATGTTCACAGATTGATTAATAGGCGAAAACGTTTTGGTCGGTACCAGAACCTTACAGGTCCCCTAAACAGGGGACTTTACATCTAGAAGGTTTTAAAAAGAAACAAAGAAGTATATGAACCTGCCATTGTTTGTTTAGAACATGTTCAGAACTTATTTTGCTGGTTGTAGCAGTGGAATAGAACAAAGAAGAGAGGGGAAAAGGATATATTCAGAACGAAACGATTGGGGAAATAATTTGGGTTCCAACCCATGGGTTCTAATCCATTTTGATTTAGTTCCCCATGCAGCTGTGCAATGCCGAGCGTGTCCCTGTAGTGCACGGACATAGACAGCGCAGCACCGCTGGTAGAAGAGTGTCTTGAGTCGGCAAAAAAAATATATATAACTTTGCGGATAAAGTTTGGAATGATTCCATGTCATGTGTACAACATCTAAAGACCTACATCACTATGCTTGGAGTGTCTGTTTCTAAAAGGACATTTGGGGTAATTGTTTTGTTTTTGTTTGTGTCTTTTGCGTGCCCTGAGACTGAGCAAAGAGGAAGTGAATTGCGGCTGCTGCACTATTCTCAAAAACAAGCCAAATCACTAAAGTGTGTAGACCCTATAACATGCCATTTACATCAAAAATGTAGCACTTAAGAATCATAAGATTGTGTTGTGCAGGTGCAGGGTGATCGTTGTGTGTGTGTATACAAAATGAACCAAGATCTTTTTGGTCCAGGAACTTAGATCAGGATTTGCCGCAAACGCTGTGAAACTTCAATGAAAAGAGTCTTAACCCGTGTTGGCCTCATTTGCCCAACTGACGGCATATTTACACATGTGATGCATAGTAAATTGTAGAAGGTTTGGTTGGCGAAATGGCATAATAAAGCATTGGCCAACCGAATAACATGGCAGGATTAGGCCAATGAACATCTATTTGAATTAGGCCTAGTCTATGGTGAGCCGGTAGACTCAAGCTTGTAGTTTGTAATGTGAAATTCATTCCCGCCTTAAGTTGTTCAGTTTTTTACCAAGGCCATGAATGTTAAGTTTAACAACTGGCGAGACTTGATGTAGGCTCATTGATTTAAAATCATATATTTCCAATTTATTTCCATTTGGAAGGCCAGCAATACTGTAGTTGTTCATTATTACTTGTGTAATTAAGCAATAGAGGCAAGACGAGCAACAATGGGGTTACAGCTATATTGGAAAATAGGCCTGATTTATAAATCTCCTTTTTTAAAGCGTTTAAGAAAGTGGAAGTATAGCACTGAAGTGCATTTATCAACTGACCAGTCTGGCCAACCTGTACATTTTGGCATTAAACTTAATCTTTGAGCCTTCGGGCCATAGCCAACTGGCAGGCTTCCCCTAAATGCTCCATATGATGCTAGTAGTGAGTGATGTAGCCCAGCCTTTGGCATGCACAGCAGACTATGGTAGGACATAACTAACGAAAACATTACCCTTTCTTCCTTCTCCGTATGTTACCTGTGGCACCTGTGGATCTGCGTATTGGAACTATTTCAACGAACGTTTCCCTTGGACATGTCTCCTGCTGTTTATTTTGTCATGGCTCTCAAACAAAACCAACTCTCTTTCTACCCCCCTTACTTCTCCCCTGAATATGGACTTGAACTGCGTGTCATCGCACTGCCTTCCCCTCACCCCCTCAATCTGCTTCCTTGGTATGGTTGTTGATCACTATAGCGCAACGAGCGGAACTTCCCTCAGGGAGGCCGGGGGGCAATGGGTCCTAACAACCAAGGGTTTGGCAGGGTCCGTGAGGAGTTTGATGGGCCTGCCAAGAAGCCCCGCTTTTAAATCTTTTCAGTGTCCCTCATAGCAGTGTTTTTGTGTAGATTCTCTGAACATCTTCACATTGAGTCATTGTTATATTTAAGTTGAAAGTGTTCTTGCACTTTAGCCTGAATACTCATTCATTTTATGGCAAGTTAGGTTTTTCTTTTTTGATTTTGTATTTGTAGTGTGAAATTGATGAATTGGTCACTCTCAGTAATCACATAGTGCTATCCCACCTATGTTTAACTTTCTTTCCAGTTGTATCGTGCTCGTGTCGTAAATGGTGATAAATGTAACATTTGTCACCTTTCTATGGCTGTGTTTTGTGCCATTTAAGATTTGAACTAAAAACATGTAACTTTACAATAAAGACCTAATTTGGTTCTTTCCAAACCTTCTTAAAGTTTATTTTAACCCAATTTTGAGTCGTTATCCTAAATAAGCCCAGCAAGAGTTGACAAGCCTTTTTCCCTAGAGGTTTATTATGTTGGGACGCCGGGGGTGAACAGCAACTTTATAATGTAAATGATCACCATGTGAACTAAATGGAACAACAGATGCATACTGGACAGTATCGATAAAGAAAGTTGACATTTTAGAGCACAATTAGGCCTAGCAGAAATTGTACTTTTGGGGCCCAATTTTGACAACGGAAATTAGCAGTGCTGGTGTCAAACGCGATTAATGCTTCTAGAATTGTTTGTTTATAAAAATTCCCGTTTTTTAATTTTTTTTAAATGCTCTTGGATTTTTGCGACTTAAATTAAGAATAGTTTTAAAAGTATAATTTGTCTAGCCCTAATTTAAGTTTTATGGTTTTTGACAACTGTGCTGCTTTCTTTGCGTTGACAAAAAGGTAGTATGTTTGGCTCGTGTATTGTTCCCAAGTCGGCTACATATTATTGAACAGAGGTTGAATGTCCTCTTTGACCACATTTAACTTCTCAAAGCAGCACTTGATTCATCCACTGTCTCTTGATATTGCATCATTCAATCTGTTTAATTGGAATGTATGTATCATACACGGGAATGTATGAATCATACACGGGAATGTATGAAAACGATTTAAGAATGTTACCCAAAATAATTCCAGTTTCAGCCACTGTCTTGAGATGTTCTTAGGTCATCATTCAAGTGGCCATGTTATTATGAGAAACGGGAACTGTGAGAAGTGGTACCCTTCAAGCTATCGTAGAGCTTTTTCAGCCTTCCACTTTGTTCATTTTATTTATGGCTCCTTCTCTGAATTTCTTTAGTGTCTTTCATAGCCTAAGCTCTGATAAACCAACAGGGATGTGAACTGATTCATTCCAGTGACTATAGTCACTTTGAAGTTTCACGTGAACAGATTGGACAACTAGGTCTGAAACATCATTTAAAGGGATAGCTTGGTTTTTAGCAATGAAGCCCTTTATCAACTTCCCCAGAGTCTGATTAATTTGTGCCTACCATTTTACGTCCATTAAGAATAAAGTTAGAGGTAGTTTCGTGAGCCAGTATTAACTAGTGCTAGCTTAGTGCAAAGACGAATTCTTGAGGATGCTAGCTGTACCTGGACTTCCAGTCCTTGCGCTAAGCTAGTTAGCATTTGCTCCCAAAACAACCTCTTATACTCGACGCAGAGACGAACTTGTGACCACCATTTTACGTCTGACTGGGGAAGTATATAAAGGGCTTCATTGCTAAAACCCCAAGCTATCCCTTTTAGGATTAGGGCACATTGTTTTAAAACTGTCAACGTTATCTTTCACGCATTTATGAAGATGTTGAGATATGAAAACGCCAGCCCTTTGCAACGGATTTTCTTGATTTTTAAGACTGCTCGATTAGACCTCTAAATCTGTGAGACTTAAGACAAAGCACACCAAAGGGTAGATATGTCAGCGATGTATGCAACAACAAAAAAGAGAGAGATATATAATTACCAAGAAAGCTACAGAGAATGGAGAACATTTTCCGTGTAATTACATTTTTATTTATTGAAGATCAAACTTGTGCGCCTACGAGTTTAAAAATAATCTCATCCATATTTTTTACATCGGTATTGAAATTGCACTAGTCACTGTGTACTTGAACTCAATAGGCTCTTAGAATTTTGTCAATTTCAAACTTGACAATTACAGCACAAAGATTGATCGTGGTTGTGCTCAATGTTACTCAAATGACTACAAACATTCAGTTGTTTATCAAAACAGTTGTCTAAACAAATCTGATTGAATACCTTAACAAAAGTAATGTAAACCATAAAACGTTCAATGTTGTTCCTGTATGTTTGTTTTGTGTACATTTCTTCTTTGACAGGTTTGGCCACTTTAATGGTTGCCGTGTGTAAGGAGACATTTCTAAAACAAGAAGTCCTAGGCCTAACTGAGTCGCACTTAATACAGTTTACTCCCGTGACTTGTCTTACACAGACCATCCCGAGGAAGAGTCTTGCCTTAGTGAAGAGTTTTCAGTAATGTAACAGGATACCATTTGGTGAAATGGTTGTTTGATTTAACAGAACAGTAAATAGCAACCCACTGTGACTGAAATCGGAACTGTCACCCCATCTAAAATTCTAACTGGGTGTTGTCAATGTGTCTAGGTGATTTGGAAGACAATGAATGAAGCCAGTTTGCCAGAATGGCTGAATAACAAGAAGGCTGGATCTGGCAGTGTTTCTTAGGGTGTATGTTTCTAGGTGAACTCTTTAGTCAGCTCTTCCCGGACTACTCACCAAGTTGGTTAACTTGCTATACTAATGTTGACCTACTGTCAACTCGGTGGGATGTAGGCCTAGAAGTAGCAATGTACTGGGAAAGAAAGATCAGACACATTTTAAATGAAATTTCAACACAATCTGTGGTGATCTTATGCTAACAAAGGAAATGACCACGGTTGCTTTATTTGAGCTAGTTGGGCTTTGTTTACAGGCAGCCCGATTCTGATATTTTCCCCACTAATTACTCTTTTGACCCAATCACATCAGATCTTTTCAGAGCATATCTGATTTGTCAAAAGACTAAGTAGTGGGTGATAAAGTTTAAGAATTGGGCTGCCTGCCTAAACGCAGCCATATCATACTGTTTGCAGATGGAATCACAGATCAGGACACAAACTAATGGTTAAAATAAATGTAGCTAGCTTTGTTTATGCACCTGTAGTGGGAATGTAGATCACCCCTTAGTTATTTTTATATATATATTTGTTGTCCTGGCTTTATATGGATTATTGAAGTACTCTGAAATAGTTGCCAGACTTGTATAACCGATGGAAGTCTATGGTAGAACTTCCCCTTATTCCCCGTCACCCTTCAGCAGACTGAGGAGACCTGCGTACCTATAAGGAGCGAGAAGCTTGTCTTTGTCAAGTGTCTTGAGTGCATGGGCGTGCAGTAGCTGTGCAATAAAGTCCAACAGCCAGCCTGCCCCATTCCGCAGTAGAGGCTCCAAGTAAAGGCTCCGGCAGTTGGTTACGTTGAGGATGAGTAGTTCTGCAGAAGTCAGTGGACAGTAGAGCCTGGACTTGTGTGCAGCGAGAGGTATGCTTACAGAGCCACTGAAAAGGTAAGTGTTCCTGTAAATGATTTGTTTAAATGCCAAACATTTCCTGCTCTACCTTCCTCTGTCACCTGAAGTGATGTGACAATACAGGGGTTCTGGCATCACACTTCTGAAAAATGGAATCACAGTGCAGTACTCGTTCCTCCCTCCGTATGTGAACGTGTGGCAATGTGTTTTTAGCCTGTGCAGTATCTGGTATTTTTCCTTCCATTTCTGACTGAAGCTGGTCTCTGTATGAAACAAACTGTATATGGACTGCTGTGTCACTGGCTCAACAAATAGTGTATGATGGTGTATACCCACAACTTGACTTTGGTTCAATCAACACAACTCCTTTTGCTGAGACTTCTTTCAAGCTGTAATGACAAGTGCAATGGGGGGGGGGGGGGGTTTACTGGCAATTGTTTTTTGACATTGAATTATTAGGTTCCTTGGCCCTGTAGAAGGGACTTTTGGTTGTTGGTGGGGGGAGCTTTATTGTTGATCTTGACCTATTTCATCAAGTAATATAGGGAGCAATTTTTGAAGCTTGTCCAATGTTTGCCTAATATTAGAACATCATTTACTTTGCCTATATTGCAAACCTTCATACAGTAGCCTAAGTCATGTAGTACTAGGCTAAAATGTTGCAGTTAAGGTGTATCGTAGTACGCGGGCACAGGACTCTGACTCAAGTCGGACTAGTTATTTTCAATACAGAAACGGTAGCTTTGACTCAAGCAATATTCAGCGCTATAATTTTTTTTGTGCGTATGTGAGGATCATCCTGGTGACCAAATGTTCATTTCGACTTGACGTGTGCTCTAAGTGGACTGGCTTTTTTTGGAAGTCTACAGTGCAACACTGGCAAGTGATATTTGCCCAGTCGATTCTGGTACGGCAAAGGTGAAACTCTCTTAAAGGACCCCTAACGAGTAATTGTCAACGTATTTTATCAGAGGTTCAGACTTGCGGTGTCCGAATACCCATACTAGCGTACTATATACTTAAACTGCATACTATGTACTCCTCGTCGCATACTATTTAGCACGTACCGTTTAGTGAAAAGTATGCAGTATGCCACAGCCGCAACGCAGTAGTGGCTCGTGACTGGCTGAGTAGGTGGGACGGGGCCGAGTGCGGGTGGGTTTTTCCAGCCTGATAATAGCTCATATTTGATACGTTACTCTAATCTCTGAATAGGAATGGCGCAATATGCCTACTCAGGATGGTTATAGGCAGACTACCACATTCGACCTATACCATAAGCCATTTATCCTATTTTAAAAAGGACAAACAGACTTTGGTTCCATTTCAACATATTCATTAGTGAAACCAAAGGGCTGTGAGATATCAAAATATAAATGCAACAATTTAAATGATTTTACTGAGTTACAGTTCATATAAGGAAATCAGTCAATTGAAATAAATTCATTAGGCAATAATCTATGGATTTCACATGACTGGGCAGGGGCACAGCCATGGGTGGCCCTGGGAGGACATAGACCCACCCACTGGGGAGCCAGGGCCAGCCAATACCTCCCCCCCAAAAAATAATCCCCCCCACAAAAGGGCTTTATTACAGACAAACTCAGGAGTATTTCTCTATCTGCTCTCCGGGTGGCTGGTCTTAAACAATCCTGTTTTAGAAGCCGGATGTGGAGGTCCTGGGCTGGCGTGGTTACACATGGTCTGCGGTTGTGAGGCCGGTTGGACGTACTGCACATTTTCTACAACTACTTTGGAGGCAGTTTATGGTAAAGAAATGAACATTCAATTCTCTGGTGGAAAACCCTGCAGTCAAGTCAGCATGCCAATTGCACACTCCCTCAACACTTGCGACATCTGATATAACTGCAGATTGTATCAGGTGCACCTGTGTAATGATCCTGCTGTTTAATCATCTTGATATGCCACACCTGTCAGGTGGATGGATTATCTTGGCAAAGGATAAATGCTCACTAACAGGGATGTAAACACATGTGTGCACAAAATACTAACATTTTAAGGAGAACAAAAACTACTTTGCCTACATTTGAACACTGCTGAATCTTCCCAATTTAAGTAGCGTTGTTTTGTTTGTCTACTTGACGAGAACTATAGCCCATCACTCACAGTCCCCCTGTTTCAATGCATTGTCGACGTGTGCAATGAATTCTACTAGATGAAGGGCAGAAATGAGTAACATCCTGGCATTTAAACAAATTCACACGCTGTAACACATTGTTGTATTCTGGGAATGCGTCATGCGAGATTGCGTTTGCTATTTGTTGATTTCGGTAGCTCATCCACATATCTAATTGATCAGCTAATGTCAAAGCCAGAATGAGTATGACACCCTGGATTTAAAGTGTGCTCGAATTTTTTTTTTGAAATGTTGCATACTATTAGACTTTATTTTTCCTGCATACTCATGCGGCCTACTGTTTTAGGATGAAAGTATAGGTATTCGGACACGGCCACTGCATTTTCAATGCAGAAATAATGGGGAGCAGTGAATTGTACTAGTGTTTGGGCTCTTTCAGTCCTCTTTCCTGCCTGTCTTGTCACACGCCAGTAGCCCAGTTTTTTGGGGGAAGCATATGTGATCGGCAACCTCCAATTTCCAGATTTTCTTGGTTGTGCGGTTCATCATTATGGGATCTTACACGTTTTCAGTTGCTCCCCTAGGTAATTTAGGAAGGTTTTAGTTTGCCTTATGATTGTTTTTGTGACACCCAGTTTTCATTTATTTACTGTAATGAGATAGTAATGGAAATGGCCAACATGAGCTTGTTGATTTTTATTTTCTACTTGACAACCGAGTCTAGGAACAGCCTCTACTTTTGTAGAATGTAACTTTGGTGTATTGCTAAGGTCAACTAAAACGTGTCATTTTCAAGCGTTTATCCACTGGGCTATTCTTGGGTGGGTGGACAGTCGGGGGGACTGGGTTTGGGTCTATCTGGGTCATTCACAACCTAGCTATTCATAAAGAGCACTTGGTCACGTCACTTGATACTATAGTGTGGCAACTACCATACACAATAAGGCACTGTTTCTCTTTCTCTCTCCTGTGCTTTGGAAAGACCTATGACTCTATCCAAAAATGGCAGTCTGTTTTTTTTCTTCCCTTGTGCATTTTAGGGCTGACCCCATGTCGTTGATTATTTGGTCGATAGACCGTGTACGTTGGCCGAGATTTCTTAAGTTGAGCAGTAGCAACAAAAAAAATTGTGAATGGTGTACAAGACACCTGTCTGATTCGCGCAGTGGACTAATCCATTGTGGAGGCCCCGTGGGGGTGGCTCAGTTATCACTCTAAGACATGTGCTATTGAAATTGTATATGGTTAAGGACAATGGGGCAACACTAAAATAATACTTTTTTTAAACAAATGAACATTCTCCCTCGTTTGCAAGCGGTCGCTGTCAGCGGTTTTGAAATGTCAGTGCTCTGTTTTATTGTTATTTATATGACCTTTATTTAACCAGGTAGGCCAGGTTAAAGTTCTCGTTTACAACTGTGACCTGGCCAAGATGAAGAAAAGCAGTGCAACACAAACAGCACAGAGTTACACATGGAATAATCAAACATACAGTAGAAAATAGAAAAGTCTATATACAGTGTGTGCAAATGTTGAATTGCCACCTTTTCCTAGACCATGTTGCTTTGTGCGTAATAGAAAAGTTCAACATATTTCTGTTGAGGAAAAATGCAGCAGAGTTTGACAAAACAGCCCTTGCCATAATTGTCTATGAAAAGTGAGAGGAAGCCCTAACTTAATTAGGTCTTTAATCAATAGCCTAAATGTGCCTAACTTAATTAGGTCTTTAATCAATAGCCTAAATGTGCCTAGCTTATAGATATATATATATAGATATACACAAAAAATAACATTTCTAAGCGACCTCAAACTTTTGAACGGTAGTGTACGTATGTGCATGGCAGATCGTGCTTCTGTAGCCTGTTTGAATAATAGCCTACTGATTCTGTGAGCACCAAGCCTGGAATAAGCAATTTCACAAATTTGGCTGTTTTTAATCTTGGCTATGCTGTAATAAAGGCATTACACTTTTTGTTAGGACAGCCTCTGGTATTATTTATTTAGTGTGTACACTGTTCCAAATGATCAGAAATTATGTATAATAACCCTCCTTTTTCTTGCTATTATTATGATCATTATAATAAGTAATGTCATTATCATTCGGCTTAGTATAACAGCCTTGTATAACCACCATCGAGCTGTAGGCCTAAGAGCGCATCCTGTCTAGTCTTAATACCGTTATTTACTTGGGCCTATATTTCAATAGTTATATACGCCCCTGTACCAATCATTAATTTGTTCGTCATCGCACAGCATACGAGTCATTCTGATTTTAAATGCTTAAAAAAAAAATATATATATATATATATATATATATATAAAGCAACCGTTGAATAATTAGCCTTAACATTAAATAAACCGCTCTATTTCGGCAATTGCATTCACAAATGCATGCGACTTTTTAGTCTTGCTGTAAAAGGCTTTACAAAAAAATACTTTCGGTATGCATATTTGTTTAGTGTTTACATTTTTCCAAATGTCCAGAAATGATTGGAATCTAACTGCACCTGTTTGGCACACATAATATGCACCCAGCGCTTGCTCGTTACATTCCTTTTCTTGATCTCTAAGATTTTCCACAACTATTCCGTTGTTCCACACATCTGACTACCCCTTTTACCTGAGCAACCAGTAAACATTCATGTTTTGAGTTAATTTGTCACGTGCTCTGCATCCATTTTGCTGTCACATGAGTTTGGAGTTTAACCAATTTATTGATGTGATTATGATATGCTATAGTTCATGCCCCATTGGTCACATGCATGCGACGCATAGGCCTTACATGTGTCACGTAAAGAGAGCAAGGGTTGAGGGAATAGGGAATGTTTTTCCTAAACATTTGGCTAACTGAACTTTTCATTCAGAAATAGCTGTAATTATGTTGCTGCTTCAGCAACACGGACAGTGCGCTAAACACTTGTTCTGTGGTGGTTGCTGCAGCAGGGAGGTGGACACAACGGGTGCTAGTCAAACTGTTTTTTTTTTTAAGAGCACAAGTCGGAGCCCCGCCCGGCACAATCAAATCAATTGTGGTCGGAGTCCCTCTAGTCATTTGTCTTAATTATTTCATCCAACAGTGTGCTTAAAGCATCAGACAAGCTCAGTGCATATAGTTGATTTGATTAAAACACGGGATGTCTATATATGGGAAAATACTTATTTTTTATTTTGACCTATTGAATAGTCGAAAGAACAGACTACTCTGTCGACCAATTGTATATATTTTTTGTCGGGGACAGCCCTAGTGCATTTCATGCTTCAAAGTATCATCAATCCTCGTGTCTTATCAGTGACATTCTCAAGCCAGTGACCAGCCAGCCAGTCGTAAAGGGTTCAGTTCACAAGGACTGTGCCAACCTCCTTGGTGTAGCAGTTTGTATGTAAACCGGTGTCTCATGCAGCAAACTTAGTGTTGGTTATCTTGGACTATAAGCGTCTTGTGTAGTGAACTACCATGAGCAGTGAACTCAGCCCTAGGGCTGTCGAGTGTGTCTGTCTGCACTGTGATCCATTTCCCCTCGGGAGTCTCCGCTTAGAGTGGCGTGTCTGCTTCTCCGTATCCCCTTCAGAGTGTGATGCCAGAACTACCCTCTAGGGCCTCCGGGCCTCTACTGGAAAGGGCAATGCCTTTTCCAAACTCGTTCTGCAAGACCGACGTCGCAAATACCCATCATGATGTATAAGGTGAAAGCGTCTTCATAGGTGCAACTCCTGACGTTTTGGGGGTTTGCTATAACAATACTTTTCCAGTGTCAACCAAGTCAAGCTTACCTTGCTTTGTAACTGTTTTCAGTCCTCATGTTTTTGCATGATTGGTGTCATGGCTCTTATGCATTTGCCTGTTCCCTCGGGAGTTACAAAAAATGTTGCTATAAAGTGACGTAGCCTACATAGCTAACTATGTCAAAATTTACTTTTTTAAGATTTGTAATGTCTGACATTAATTGGCACAAGTTCTTTACTTTAACATTTTATACAATCTGTCATTTACATCTAGTGCATGCATGTACTGTAGTTTTTGTAATTTAAATTCCAAAAAGCCTAATCCACTTTTTTTTTAACACTCAAGTCCTCTACATCCCTGTAGTTTAGCATTCATATCCACAGTTATTTGTGTAGTAGTGTCTTAGGATAACTTTCCCAAATTCCTAGCTTCGAGCTCATTGTTTCTCTCTCACTGCAGGGGCCTCGAGTAATTGTAGGAGGCTGAGGAGCTGCTCCTGGTTTAACATATGGTAAGCTACCTGCAGAGGGGCTAGATGGAAGCCTTTTAGTCATTGCACCAAAGGGCAAGCACTAGTCTGACTTATGTTTTTCTTTTGTTTGTTGCAGGTTAACTGAAGAGACTGATGTCTGTTCAAACCTGAGCAGGGGCGCCTCTGGTCCATCCTAAAACAAGGATGTGGTCTATCCTAAAGCAAGGAAATGGATCTGCAGGTTGGTTGAACTATTCTCAAACATGTTAGTCTAAATAGTGTGGTTGTGGGTTCCTGGATGGTGGTCAAAAGCACTGCACCGCACTGCTGAGGCGGCACTACAGCCTGAGGTTTGATCCCATGCTGTGTCACAACCGGCTGTGACCGGGAGCCGCATAGGACTGCGCACAATTGGCCCAGCGCCGCCCGGGGGAGGGGAGGGTTTGGCTGGTGGGGCTTTCCTTGACTCATCGTGCTCTAGTGACTCCTTGTGACAAGCTGACTCCGGTTTTCAATCTAACAGTTTTTCCTCCCACACATTGAGGCTGACATCCATACGGGTTAAGCGAGCAGTGTGGTAAGTAGGGGGCCGGGCGGGTCATGTCTCGGAGGACGCATGACTCGACCGTTGCCTCTTCCGAGCCCATTGAAGTTGCAGAGTTGAGCCAAGGGATGTAATTCGGGGCGAAAACTGGGTTAAACATTTTTTTTTTTTGCTTGTGGCCATGGATGGGCCTGGATAGAACTGGGATGGGAAACAGCCTAGGAAAACCGGGTGGTTGCGCTGTTATTGCTTGATTTCATGTTTGTCGATCATTTCCAGTGGATGATATTATTTGTAGCGACTCATTAAATTTTATCATATTTTTTTCTCCCATAAGAACCAGGCGGAAGGGAATTGTGACGCCGCACCAGCATCCAACCAGCAGAAAAGCTAGAAGTTCAACAGGAGATTTATTATTTTTCTACACACAATATTGCAATAAAAGGTTAAACTTGTAGATTTGTCCAGTTTTTTGTTTTGATTAAACCTGTAATTGTTCTAGTGCATCTAGAGATCTGACTACTATCCACAGGGATGTTATGGCCATCTAATAGCACTGGTAACACTTTATTTTACGGCACTGTTTCCACTGGAATTTACCACACAAATTCAATATTCTTACAATTCAACACAATTGGTACTAAATTGTGCCTAGTGGCGCTTGTTAAATTACCATAATTAGAGTGCCGTTAAGTGCCAACGTAAAATAAAGTACTGCCTCTGGTATTCACCTTGCCTTATTCAACAATTGAATAGAACTGATTGAACTTAAATGTGCAGGTTTAACATGGAAATCCTACCAGTATCACCAAGTATGACATTTAACATGTTTATTGTTCTGCCATGAATAGATTTTGGTAGACCTATTTAGCTTGTTCTAAGGCGTGTGTGTGTCTCAAAGCTTTTAAACTCACCGAGACACACGCCTATCTGACCTGTCTCGGAAGCCTCTTGTCCAGTTACAATTAAGGGCAAGGTACAATGTTTCCCTGTGCTGGATCACGCTTGTATCCTGTGGGTTGGCTGTCAACGCTGGAGATGGTCCAGCGAAAGGGGAACCGTGCTGGAAGCTGAAACCTAGGGAACAGAAGGCATGGAGAATGTGGGGCAGTTGTCTGGCCTGTTGCAGCCTGGCACTTGTCTCCTCTGTAAGGCTATAGCTAGTTGGGCAGGAACACTGCCCCAAAATATCCCCAAAGCCCATGCTCTAGAAATGATTTGAACATTATAATTTATAGTAGACATTTCAAGATGACTGAAGAAATGTCCTCGGTATATCTCGCGAAGACCGCGTTCCTGTTTTGATGTAGTTGTTGCGTTCATAAAGATCAATTGTACACTAAGAGCAGGAAATACTCATCATTCTTACATGGGGCATTCAGGAAGTATTCAGACCCCTTTTTTCACATTTTAGAATAAGGCTAATGTATTTAAATTGTGTAAATAAGGTATTACTATTTATTTTTTATATATTTGCAAAAATGTCTAAACCTGTTTTCACATTGTCATGGGGTTTTGTGTGTAGATTGAGGATTGCTTTTTTTATTTAATGCATTTTAGAATAAGGCTGTAACAAAATGTGGAAAAAGAGCTCTGATTACTTTCCGAATGCGCTGAATGACCATTATTTTAAAGAACCTAAAAGCAGTGGTTTAGGACTCTTGTTCAGATTCAACATGAAGCAGACTTAATTAGTCATTGCTCCGACTTGAATGCTTCCAAATTTCTCAAATCCGAACCAAAAATTTACTTGGAAAATAATAGGTGTTTTTATCATGCAAGTTTTGACTACTTTCAGGTTTGATTAGAGATGAAGTATGGCGCACACATACACTATTGCTCCACACCTTTTTTTTTGCTTCATAAGCACAACGTTCTTAGAGTGGATCATCAGATCCTTCTTCAGCTCAGTACCCAAGTGATGTTTCACAATAGACTATATTTAATGTTATAATTACAAACGCAGCTTTGGAATGGTGTTAAAGTGAGGGTTTGATGAGTCTATTACAAACCCTTATTGCTAAATCGGCAACAGCAATAATGGGATATATTGAAGTCAACCTACATTACATTAGGTCCAATGCCCCTGCCTGGTCCCTGCTATATTTGTAAGTTGACCTCTGGAAGAAGGAAATGGGGAGAGGGTAAAAAGTAGGTGGCGTCCACCCGGGCTGCCTCATCGATGCATCTTTAATGAGCATGAATCATTGATCAGCCTCACCTGGCTGCGTGCACCCCCAGGTGCGCCAGTGCACACACAGACGGGCTTGTGCAGTCTGCTGTTTCTGGGGGAGACATGAGCACCGCCGGAGCCCGTCCTGGCCTCAGCCTGGACAGTGGTGGGCTATGGCACAAGAGAGCCATGCAAAGGAGCAGAGCTCTAGTCCGAACCTACCTCAAGTCCAACTCTGTGCTCGCACTGCCTCAGCCCAATGGAACACGACAAAGGGACAGTGACCGACTGCCTTCCCTAGCTGCCTTTAAAGCCTCGCACAGGCAGACCACGACTCCACTCAGGTAAGCTGATACTCATACTAGGACCAGCCTGAGACCCATGCAACCAGCAGCTTGGCTCCTGAATGCATTGTTGTTATTGGAAGACTTAATTGCGTAAGTGTTTGCAAACCAGGTATAATGGAGGACCTCTATAAATTAGTTTTGTGCTGTATTCTTATTGGTGCAATGTTCAAAAGATACATTGTGTAAGAATATTCTAATACACTGTTGCCTTTGTATGAAATATATCCTGATATTGATTAATAATCTAGTATCATCATACAGTGAATTGATTAGATAATGAGGAAAGGAAAGATTATTTCCTGATTTGTCTGGAAATTGTATTTAATTGCCCCGATTTAACTTCTGTAGGAAAATTCTATAGTTCCCAACAATTAGTTATCAAATTAGCTAATATATATACACAACATGCTTTGATAACAGAAGTCTTCCTCTATAAATCTCAGGTGTTCGAGGATATGTTTCTGTTTGGGACACTGTGTAACTACAATGTAGTGCAATAACAATGCTGAGTTTGTGTCTTGGAGGATAGGAGAAACCTGAGTGAGGCACTAAAAACCCTCACGACTGGAAACACTCCCCCTGATACCACACTGCTGCAGTCAGAATGCAGATTTTCAATAACAAAAAAAATATTACATTCACAATAGGGGGTCAAAGGAAGCTGTTGACCAGTGATACATTCATACTGTACATCTTATCTTCATTGAGGAAGTACAGTATCGAGTCTCATTGAGAGAGACCGTGTAGGACTAAAATGCTTGCTTGAACGCAATTGGTTTGTTTCTGTTTAGGCTCTTGATACACAAATGATTACAGGATGTTTAAAGTGTGTCAACATTTCATATAATTTCACACCTTCACAGTGTCTATCTTTGCCCCTATCCCACCTCCACCTGTCTGATTCCTCTCCACACAGCATTAGCGAGCCCTCCCTCTTCACCCTGGGAGAACGAGCCGTGTCCGTGGGTTTTTCCCCTAACCGCCGCCCTCCTCTGCGGAAACGACATCTGCCTCTCTGCAAGTCTTGTGACACAATAGTAGGAAAGAACCTGAACCAGAGCAACAGACCAGTGTACAGCCACTTCTCCTACCCCATCAGACCCAACCCAGAGCTGGGGAAGCCCAGATCACAAAGTCTGACCCTGGCCAAGGAGCAAGGCGAGCTCCGTCCTCCGGTGATGCAGCACTGCCAGTCGTCACACTGGGAGGGTCTAACAGTGAGAGGAAAGCCCTGCCTGAGCCTCCCCAGTCAATCTTCGCCTCCCGCCGCTTCTATGCCAGCACGCACACAGCTTCACATATTCTTGCCCACGGAACGAATTGGAGGGAGGGAAGAGGGGGACAGTGAATCTGTGGATGAAGGGTTTATGGATGAGCTGGATAGTAAGATCACTTCCCTAAAACTCCAGCAGGGGGAGGCCAAGATTCACACACACACTGATAAGGCCCCTGGAAAAATAAAGTGACTTTCCACAACCCACTAATTAAGTTGACTGGATTTCATGTTTTAGGAACAACAGGTCTTAATTGATGACTGCTCAGTTATCTGTAGGTTTAAAAGGCTCCAAATTAGTGTGATGGGAACACTAGTTTTTTTGGGGTGAAATGTGTAGGCTCAGAATAGAGGGATTCTAAAAATGCATGAAGCCCTCCACTGGTCACAGAAGAATAAATAAATCCAACCACTTCTATGTTTTTTATGTGCAGTACCTGTAAATACTTGTTAGTTATGCATATTCCTTCAATGAATCTATTTTATAAGAATATTAAAAGGTACAATATGTAAGATTTCCTGTTGTTCAATAGCCGTTTCAATAAATTATATTGAATTGTTCGCAGTTGTTCTTGGAAATGTTATGGGATGCATTTTCTCCATTGTTTGTGATGGTAGGCCACTCTGGTAGGCCTACATTATGTTCAAATAGCCATAGTAGTTTACTCGGCAACTGTTAAAACTGTAACTTAAAGTGGGTACAGCCTCAGTGTTCACAGTAAACACCCCCTGGAAGTTTCACAGAATTTTCACAAAGTTCAAGTTTGCACTCAGCAGACCTGAAATTTGCTCAGTGACGGCATCCAATATGTTGCATTACCGCCTCCAACTGAACTATAGTATAGAATAGATCCATTACAATTTGTGATAATAAATGAAAGGGGAACCAGGAAAAAAATAAAATACATTAAATGAAAATATACATACATTTTAATTACCCTACCAATACTCATTAAAACCCATCACCTTATTCCACTACTTTAACCCTATCTGTTCCTACCCCAGGCCAACGACCTGATAGGACTGGACACTACCACTTAACACACGCTGTAATTTTTCTGAATATAGACACACGTTATCTTTCATTTTATTGGCGGACGTCCGTATGGTTTGAGGTACAAACTTTCTGAAGTTCGCTTGGTAAGTCACTGGTAAGTGTATTATCTTGCGTGGAAGTATACTCACTTGCTGTTTGCAGCCTGGAGCAGCTGGCCACATTGCCAGCCACTCCTCTTGAGTGCTCCACTCACTGATCTGTATCTTCCGCCCGTGGTTTGTCGTTCTTGTGTTTCGTTAGCGTTACACTACGACTCTGTGTCCATCTATTAATTTATTGGTGGCTCTTGCTGCCACAAACTGTAATTACCTTACACAACTTGCCGACTGGCTTGTTTTGTGTGTGTTGTGAATTGCTTAGTTCCTTAACGGAGTTACACCATCATATGGTGCTGTTTTTCTGTTTTCTGCTTGGATATTACACCTGCTAGGTAAAATCACAGTTGGCGTTTAAACAAAAACAAAAAAAACATGTAAATCAAATCCATTACCTGGTTGCTGTTTTTTTTGTCTGCCTGTTTTTCCCATAGGGGTCTTCCACTGTGTTTGCAGAGGTACTGGGTAATTTATCCCTTACCCCCGAGCGGGTCACAACATAAGCTCTCCCAGGGCTTCGGACCCCTGCTCCGTGGCCTTGTTGGCTTGGCTGAGCTTATGGCTTCCCTTTGTGACAGGTGTGATGGTGTCAACCGCCATAGGGACATGCCTGGGGGACCCATGTGCTCGAGGCGCCTAAGGAGAGGCGGGCCCCGGCAGGTCCCGACACACCCTTCCTCGGCCACTTCACCCGGTCTCAAAGGGCAAAGTGGGAGGAGTGTGTGGAGTCCCCATGGGTATGTTCCTCAATGCTCGAGGGGTATTGACTCCAATTCCGGTGCCGGCCTCCGTTCTTCAGGGGCCTTCGTGTCACCACGGTGGCCGACCCCCCTGAAAACCCTGCGGCTGGAGATTTCCTCACTCCTGAACAAGGGTGTTGTCCGCAGGATTGAGACATCAGAACGGCTAGGTGGGTTCTACTCCACTTACTTTGTGGTCCCAAAAGGAGACGGAGGGTTTTGACCGATTCTGGACCTCCGCAACCTCAATAGGTACTTGAAGGTACTGAGGTTCCAAATGCTGTCCCCAGTCGGTGTGTTGCAGGCCGTGTCCAGGGACCAGTGGTTTGTGACTCTGGACCTGATGGATGCATACTTCCATGTTCCTGTTCACCCAGCTCATTGGCAGTACCTCCGATTCACTTTCAAAGGGAGGGCTTACGAATTCATGGTTCTTCCCTTCGGCATCTCCTTGGCACACTGCACTTTCACAAAGTGCATGGACACTGTCCTGGCACTTCTCACCTCCCAAGGATTGTTGATCCTCAGTTACCTGGACGGTTGGCTGATTGTGCCCCGACCAGGACCCAGGTCCTGTCAGACAGAGACGTGCCCATATAATGTATGAAGAGGAGTCTGATTATCGCAGAGAGAACTCCCATTTGTTTCTGTAAAATAGAACATTAATTGTAAGTCAACTAAATGTTTGGTTATTTTTAGAATGACATCCGTTTTGAGTTTATGCCTGGAAGAGACTCAGCTGATGGAGTGTCTCAGAGACGTGCTCTGTTTGACAGTGAGCTGGGCATTACTGGTGGGCTGGGCATTACTGTAAACGACAAGAGTCGTCTGACGCCCACCCTGAGGGCAGGTCGGCCAGAGGCTGTTGGCTACCCCCTTGGAGCGGCACGCACATCAATACACTACAGCTCCGAGCTGTACTGCTGGCCCTGCAGTCTTTCCTTTCCTGAAGAGAAGACATGTCCTGGTGAGAACAGACAACATCACAGTGGTGGCTTACATCAACCATCAGGGTGGACTGAGGTCCCACCGCCTCTATATTATGGCACGGGAGCTCCTTCTCTGGGCTCAGGGACGTCTAGCGTCTGGAATCCTAAATGTGGCAGCGGATATGCTCTCTAAGGAGGGCCCGCCACCTTCGGACTGGAGCCTGTGGGACCAGTTCGGGAGGGTGCAGGTGGACCTATTTGCCTCCCTGGACAATGCACACTGCCCCCTGTGGTACTCCATTTTGGGGGCCACCAGGGCCTCTGGGCTTGGATGCTCTGGCTCACAATTGGCCAGGGCTGGAGCTTACGCATTCCCGATTATCCCCTGAACCAGGCTGTGCTGGACAGGACCAGGATGGCAGAGCATCGTTTGCTTCTGGTGGCCCCATACTGTCCCAGACAAACCTGGTTCAGCCTTCTCCTGTCCCTGTTGTCTGGGACACCTTGGCAGCTTCCCCTGAGACCGGACCTGTTGTCTCCGGTTGGGGGAACTCTGTGGCATCCGAGGCCCACCGCCTCAGTCTGTGGGCTTGGCCACTGAACGGCACCAATAGTCCACGTTAGGACTACAGGAGGGTGTAATGAACACAATGCAGAGCACAAGGGTGCTGGTTACAACCGCGGCACACCAGTTGCGCTGGCGGTTGTTCTGCTCTTGGTGCACTGGTATTGAGGTTGTGCCCGAGTCATGCGTGGTGCAGTATGTCCTCCAATACCTGCAGTCTCGCTTGGATGAGGGTTTGGCAGCCTCTACACTGAGAGGGTATTTGGCCACTATATCTGCCTGCCATGCGGGGTGGATGGACAGGCCAGTGGGGTGCCATCCCTTGGTCTCCAGGTTTATGACGGGGGTTCGTCACCTGCGTCCAGCTAGGACCCGCTCAATGGCAAGCTGGGATCTGGATGGGGTCTTGGCAGCTTGGCAAAGCCACCTTTCGAACAGTTGGAATCTGCCTCCCTGAAACACCTCTCTATGTAGGTGGTTTTCTTGGTAGCGATTACTTCCATGAAGAGGGTGGGTGAGCTCCATTCTCTTTCGGTAAGTTCTGAGTGCTACTGGATGGACCCTGGAGGGAGGAGTATATCTCTCCGCCCCAACCCTTCATTCCTCCCGAAGGTTCTGTCAGACAGGCATGTGAACATCCCTTTTTATCCTGTCTGCTTACAACCCCCCCCCCCCCGGCAGTGGCGGGGGAGTCTGGGCCTCCCTCCGGCATGCTGTGCCCTGTGAGGGCACTGGCTGCCTAATGCGGAGCGGACACGATCAGTGAGAACAACAGACCAGCTCTTTGTCTCAGTGGATCGTGGACACGATTACAACAGCATACCGACTGGCTGGCAGGCCAGTGCTGGGATCTGTGGTGGCACATTCAACACGAGGTGTGGCTGCGTCCTGGGCTCTACTGAGAGGAGTGCCCCTCGCTGATATCTGTGCTGCGGCCAGCTGGGCTTCCTCTTGCAACTTTGCTAGGTACTATCGGGTAAATGTGGCACCTCCCACTGCAGATGGTTCAGCGGTCCTGGGCATCGCCACTCCTTCCGGGGACTGTGCCGGGAACCCCCTTCCACATTGATGGCTCCTACGTCTCGGTCCCGTGCTGGGACTTTGCCGCTGGCTGGCCAGGTCCCTCTAGCCCCGATTAATCTGGTACGGGTATACCAATATATTGGAGTGATCCAATATAGTGAAACGTAACCACGGTTATGTGAGCTATATGGATCACTCCAATCCTCTACGGTGCTAGAGGCACCTCAAAAATTATGTAGAGAACGTGTGTCACGGCCATGGGGTCTATATATAGGGGCAGACCCCAGCCGTGACACAGGTGTACATGGGAGTAAATCTGTAAATCCTCACCTCGGATGTATCCCTCCGCCGCGGAGTGATACCAATATATTGGAGTGATCCATATAGCTCACATAACTGTGGTTACATACATAACATTTGTTTTCTTACATGCACTATGCTCTCCCCAGGGCCAAATAATCAACAGGGGAGACTGGGGATGGTTGTAACACGGGATAGTTGTAACACTTGCAATTCCTCCAATCAGGAGTGAGGTAGAATCATGTGATTCACTGTGCACATGCTCAGTTTAGTCTTGAACCCCCATCTGAAAAAGCAAGTCCCTGTGATAAACTGCAGATTCTATTGACAGAAATCGGATTTTGAGGTAGAGATATTTGAGGCAAATTTTTACATCTAGCTAAAATGGAAGCTAGCAATGGCTGCAAGGGTCAGGGTTAGTTGTAACGTGAGAAACTGTTACTACTAACCCTGAGTAAACCTGAGTAAAACTGTTTTTAGTACATGTTTTCTTTTACTTTCAGCATGCCTAGATCATGGAAAAGAAAGACAGACAGACCTCTACACACTTTTATTTTATTTTTTATTTTAATTTTTTTCACCTTTTATTTAACCAGGTAAGCTAGTTGAGAACAAGTTCTCATTTACAACTGCGACCTGGCCAAGATAAAGCAAAGCAGTGCGACAGAAACAACACAGAGTTACATGGAATAAACAAGCGTACAGTCAACAATAGAAAAAAGAAAGTCTATCTACAGTGTGTGCAAATGGCATGAGGAGGTATGGCAATAAATAGGCCATAGTAGCAAAGTAATTACAATTTAGCAGATTAACACTGGAGTGATAGATGAGCAGATGATGATGTGTAAGTAGTGATACTGGTGTGCAAAAGAGCAGCAAAGTAAATAAAAACAATATGGGGATGAGGTAGGTAGATTGGGTGGGCTATTTACAGATGGACTATGTACAGCTGCAGCGATCGGTTAGCTGCTCAGATAGCTGATGTTTAAAGTTAGTGAGGGAAATGTAAGTCTCCAGCTTCGGCAATTTTTGCAATTCGTTCCAGTCACTGGCAGCAGAGAACTGGAAGGAAAGACGACCAAAGGAGGTGTTGGCTTTGGGGATGACCAGTGAGATATACCTGCTGGAGCGCGTACTACGGGTGGGGGTTGTTATCGTGACCAGTGAGCTGAGATAAGGCGGAGCTTTACCTAGCATAGACTTGTAGATGACCTGGAGCCAGTGGGTCTGGCGACGAATATGTAGCAAGGGCCAGCCGACTAGAGCATACAGGTCGCAGTGGTGGGTGGTATAAGGCGCTTTGGTAACAAAACGGATGGCACTGTGATAGACTGCATCCAATTTGCTGAGTAGAGTATTGGAAGCTATTTTGTAGATGACATCGCCGAAGTCGAGGATCGGTAGGATAGTCAGTTTTACGAGGGTAAGTTTGGCGGCATGAGTGAAGGAGGCTTTGTTGCGAAATAGAAAGCCAATTCTAGATTTGATTTTGGATTGGAGATGTTTGATATGCGTCTGGAAGGAGAGTTTACAGTCTAGCCAGACACCTAGGTATTTATAGTTGTCCACGTATTCTAGGTTAGAACCGTCCAGAGTAGTGATGCTAGTCGGGCGGGCGGGTTCTGGCAGCGAACGGTTGAAAAGCATGCATTTGGTTTTGCTAGCGTTTAAGAGCAGTTGGAGACCACGGAAGGAGTGTTGTATGACATTGAAGCTCGTTTGGAGGTTAGTTAACACAGTGTCCAAAGAAGGGCCAGATGTATACAGAATGGTGTCGTCTGCATAGAGGTGGATCAGGGAATCACCCGCAGCAAGAAAGACATCGGTGATATATACAGAGAAAAGAGTCGGCCCGAGAATTGAAACCTGTGGTACCCCATAGAGACTGCCAGAGCTCCGGACAACAGGCCCTCAGATTTTACACACTGAACTCTATCTGCGAAATAGTTGGTGATCCAGGCGAGGCAGTCATTTGAGAAGAGTGTCAAATTATGTAGCAGAGCATGGGAAGTCAATCAGATCGGTTGTATGGCATATGTAAAGCGAGAAAGAAGCTACTGGAGAAGGGGTCGAGAGAGCCTCATGTTCCTCATGTTCCAACATTCCTCATGTTGGCTAACGTAGTGGAAACAGGGTTTTCATGGATGAGCAGGAGCAGAAGTTGTCAGAGTATCTCTTGAGGGTAGCTGATTTATATTATGGATTGTCTCCCCATGAGGTAAGCACTTGATAGGAATTAGTGAGGAGTAAGTCAGGGTTAAGTTAGCAGTTAATGTTGGTGGCAATTAAGGTCAAGGGAGGGAGTACTAATGTAAATTATTAATGTAAAGTATTAATTGGGGGAAGTATTTAACATTTTATTCTATTGTTACAGGTCAGAAAATGTGCCTACCAACTCGCTGTACAATCTGGTTGCAAGCATCCTCAGTCATGGGATGAGACCTCTATGGTGGGAGCAGACTGGTTCTTGTCTTACCTAAAGCGGCACCCTACTCTCTCCATTAGGAGTGCTGAAGGAACTAGTCTGTCACGGGCCAGAACAAAACAAATGTGGTACAGTTTGTCAGCAAACTTAGAGGTGATAAATAAATACAGCTTTGATGACAATGACAGGAAGAACCACAGTACAAACACCTGACATGCTGACCAGACCGCATGGGTGCGTCTGCATACGCCATCGCGCACATGTTGATTTTGTCCCCTCCACACCAGACACGATCAGGACACGGAGGTTGAAATATCAAAACAAACTCTGAACCAATTATATTGATTTGGGGACAGGTCGAAAAGCATTAAACATTGATGGCAATTTAGCTAGCTTGCTGTTGCTAGCTAATTTGTCCTGGGATGTAAACATTAGGTTGTTATTTTACCTGAAATGCACAAGGTCCTCTACTCCGACAATTAATCCACAGATAAAACGGTGAACCGAATTTGTTTCTCGTCATCTCTCCTCTTTCCTTCAGGCTTCTTTTTCTTATTTGGACTTGATATGGCGGTTGGCAACCAACTGTACGGTGCATTACTACAACTGACTGGAGTGTGGATCTCAGTTCATCTTTCAATCACCCACGTGGGTATATGCTTCTAAAAACCAATGAGGAGATGGGACATGGGTATATGTTCCTAAAAACGAATGAGGAGATTTCAGAGGCAGGACTTGCAGCAGTTGAGCGTCACAAATAGAACCAAGTTCTATTTTAGCACCCGGCTATGCAGACGCTTGCGAGCAGTGTGGTTAGCATGTGAGTGGTTGCAGGCTAGATGTTGATCTGATCAAGTTTATGATAGCCATAACTGAGTCCTTGGTGTTTTTTAACTTGCTGCTGAGTTAAAGCCAATTTACATTTACATTTAAGTCATTTAGCTGACGCTCTTATCCAGAGCAACTTACAAATTGGAAAGTTCATACATATTCATCCTGGTCCCCCCGTGGGGAATGAACCCACAACCCTGGCGTTGCAAGCGCCATGCTCTACCAACTGAGCCACACGGGACCGTGTTTAAAACATCTTCAGGATTGGTGTCCCTTCCACGGGACGGTTGAGCTAATGTAGGCTAATGCGATTAGCATGAGGTTGTAAGTAACAAGAAAATTTCCGAGGACATAGACATATCTGATATTGGCAGAAAGCTTAAATTCTTGTTTATCTAACTGCACTGTCCAATTTACAGTAGCTATTAAAGTGAAATAATACCATGCTATTGTTTGAGGAGAGTGCACAATTTTGAACATGAAAAGTTATTAATAAACAAATTAGGTACATTTGGGCAGTCTTGATACCAAATTTTGAACAGAAATACAATGGTTCATTGGATCAGTCGAAAACGTAGCACATACACTGCTGCCATCTAGTGGCAACAATCTAAATTGCACCTGGGCTGGAATAATACATTATGGCCTTTCTCTTACATTTAAAAAATGATGGTACAAAAGAACGGTTGATTTTTTCTTTGTATTATCTTTTACCAGATCTATTGTGTTATATTCTACTATATTCCTTTCACGTTTCCATAAACTTCAAAGTGTTTCCTTTCAAATGGTACCAAGAATATCTATATCCTTGCTTCAGGGCCTGAGCTACAGACAGTTAGATTTGGGTATGTCATTTTAGGCGAAAATTGAAAAAAAGTGGCTCATTCTTAAATTAAACTTGATCTGAAAATGTGGTCGGAGGGTGTGACGCAATTTTCAGAGCCACCGGAGGTATGCAGAGGCCAAATCAGCTCTATACCATATCGCAGTGCTCCTCTCAAATATTGTAATAATGTGGAGGGCTCCATATAGCTCCGCATTGACATGATTGGCGTGGTACATCCGTATAAATGCAAATATGAAAGGTCTGACGTCTGCTAAGGCACCATCAACAGTGAATGCTGTACCGCCACTTCAAATTTCAGAATGACCATGCAAAGGACAATGGTGTATCAGGCAGTGGAGCGATCTAATCTGCTGTGAAAGAGCGGATAGGTGGGCAGGCAGACCCTGTACTCCTGTTAGCAGCTCTGATTGGCTGTAACTGGGACGTTGGGTGATATTGATTGACAGCACTTATTGGGCGGGACTACAGGAAAACAAATTCTTCCATTGGAGAATATTAACAACAGCTCATTTTGGCACTAAACATCGAGTTTTTGCGGGGAAGTGATCAAGGTGCCTTTTTAAATTGATAAACGGAACAGTTTAGTATGGTTTAGAAACTCTGTTGTAGCTTGCTAGATGTCAAACAGGAAATGACATAGCCAGGTCTGCCATGTTTACGCAGGCGACGGATGTGTGTTGTGCGAGTTTCTTTGATGAGCTCTGCAGAGTGAAAATGCAAAGGACTTGACTTCTGTAAAGTTATAATTCACCGGCATTGGTATAATCGAAGTTAATATCTTATGCATGGCAAAGCTTAAGAACCTTATTCGGTAATTCAAATTAAGACTCGTTTTAGCTGGCTACATATCGTTGCTAGCTAGCTAGCTTTCTCCACAACAAGGAGGCGGGCGGAAGTAGCTAATGCATGGTAGCTAGCTAGTAAGCCTCAGTTCCGTTTTTAGTTTAGTGGACGTTGGTTAACCTATATTGTGAGTGAGTGACAATAAGAGCTACCCGACTTTCGCCGTTTCAAGCAAGCCATGGCTGAATCCCAGAAAGCGGACCATTCAGAGGTAATTTATGTTTTTGAATGAATACTAATGTTAGCTAGCTATGTCCTATTCTGATAGTTAACTAGCTAGTTAATTATGTCGACCCTCCCCTTCATTTCCCGCGCAGATTTAGTTAGCGTGAGCAAATCAGCAATCTAAAACAAACACTGCACGCTCCAACTTGGTTCTATTTGGTTCTCCCAAAGTTGGTATTTGATTGCAAGCATGAGTTAGACTTTTCCCTCAATAGCCATGACACTTGATCAATCTGTAAACTGGGGTCTTTTTCCTGGTCAGGTCACGTAGTAAGGGAAAACTCAGGGCACTACTTATAGGATCATTACTAATAGAATATTGACTTTCCTCAGCATAAAGGTGAGCCAGACAAAGCGACAGAGCAGCCATCTCAGGCTGGAGCATCAATGGATTCAGTGGACTCTGGAGCCTCACACAGCAATACAGTCTCGGCAGATGGAAACAATGGGGATGATGCTACCAATGCAGTCAGTGCATGTTCCTCCTCAATTATAGATGGGGCAGGGGATGCTGGTAATTCAGGACCTGTGAGGGAAACCGATGCAGAGGATTCACAGATGGTGGAAGAAACTGTAAAAACAGATGCATTGCTGACTGTGGTAGAAATGGACAGTAAAGAGGATTCACAGACGGAAAGAAAAACAGCCAGTGTAGATGCTTCACAGACGGAAAGAGAAACAGCCAGTGCGGATGTTTCGCAGACGGAAAGAGAAACATCCAGTGCGGATGTTCCGCAGACGGAAAGAGAAACAGCCAGTGTGGATGTTCCGCAGACGGAAAGAGAAACAGCCAGTGCGGATGTTCCGCAGACGGAAAGAGAAACAGCCAGTGCGGATGTTCCGCAGACGGAAAGAGAAACAGCCAGTGCGGATGTTCCGCAGACGGAAAGAGAAACAGCCAGTGCGGATGTTCCGCAGACGGAAAGGGAAACAGCCAGTGCGGATGTTTCGCAGACGGAAAGGGAAACAGCCAGTGCGGATGTTTCGCAGACGGAAAGGGAAACAGCCAGTGCGGATGTTTCGCAGACGGAAAGGGAAACAGCCAGTGCGGATGTTTCGCAGACGGAAAGGGAAACAGCCAGTGCGGATGTTTCGCAGACGGAAAGGGAAACAGCCAGTGCGGATGTTTCGCAGACGGAAAGGGAAACAGCCAGTGCGGATGTTTCGCAGACGGAAAGGGAAACAGCCAGTGCGGATGTTTCGCAGACGGAAAGAGAAACAGCCAGTGCGGATGTTTCGCAGACGGAAAGAGAAACAGCCAGTGCGGATGTTTCGCAGACGGAAAGAGAAACAGCCAGTGCGGATGTTTCGCAGACGGAAAGAGAAACAGCCAGTGCGGATGTTTCGCAGACGGAAAGAGAAACAGCCAGTGCGGATGTTTCGCAGACGGAAAGAGAAACAGCCAGTGCGGATGTTTCGCAGACGGAAAGAGAAACAGCCAGTGCGGATGTTTCGCAGACGGAAAGAGAAACAGCCCGTGCGGGTGTTTCGCAGACGGAAAGAGAAACAGCCCGTGCGGGTGTTTCGCAGACGGAAAGAGAAACAACCCGTGCGGATGCCCCACAGACGGACACAGCCCGTGCGGATGCCCCACAGACGGACACAGCCCGGGCGGATGCCCCACAGACGGACACAGCCCGGGCGGATGCCCCACAGACGGACACAGCCCGTGCGGATGCCCCACAGACGGACACAGCCCGGGCGGATGCCCCACAGACGGACACAGCCCGGGCGGATGCCCCACAGACGGACACAGCCCGTGCGGATGCCCCACAGACGGACACAGCCCGGGCGGATGCCCCACAGACGGACACAGCCCGGGCGGATGCCCCACAGACGGACACAGCCCGTGCGGATGCCCCACAGACGGACACAGCCCGGGCGGATGCCCCACAGACGGACACAGCCCGTGCGGATGCCTCACAGACAGTCAGAGAAAAAGTTGGTACAGATGCACCCCAGACTGTGGAAGAAATTGGCAATAGAAATGGTTCACAGACTAATGGAGAAACAGACATACCCCTGGACATGGGAGTAGTGGATGCTGACGATGAGATGGAGGTCAATGCTATCAAAGTGGAGGATGACCAGATGCAGGAGGAAGACAACTTGGAGGGGATGCCTGTGATAACGGCTGTGGAAGAGGGAGGCAACATGGATGCTTTTAGCAGCAACTCCCTGGATCATGGGGATGAGGTGGAGAAGATGGACACGGGGACAGACTCACTGACAGAGAATGAGGTAGAGGAGCCCAGCAAGACCGGGCAAGTGGAGAAGACTGATTCCATGCCTTCTATCATGGATACAGGTAAGAAGAGACTGCTGCCTGCAGCTTTTTGTTGGCTATATGGCCTTAGGATTGTCAATTGTTTCCGAAGTTTGCTGAATTCATTTCTTCAGGTTGGATTTGTTTGTGTTTTATGTGTGTTGCTACCCTAAACACTTTGTTTTCTTGCTTGGCACTCTACTCAAGGGGTTCTTAAACTTTTTCAGCCTGGGACCCAAATTAGAAATGTTCCTGGGAACCAAGCTCATGAAAACTATACATAAATATTGGTTCATTTCATTGCTGTTATGCCTAAAACAAAAGCAATATAGACAAAAACAAATAACAATGAAATTAAATATCTGTTTATTTCCACCTATTAAAAACACTCACGTATCTGTCTAGGTTGGAATGGTTGCTATTAAAATGCAATAAATAATTTTATTTCTGAACAGGAATAAACTGATTGACTACAACACACAGATGAATAACAGAACACACACACAGGCTTTTTGATAGTGCAACCCGAAGTAACAGTACAGATTAAAAATGATCAGGCTTACTGTACATCTTACTGTCTGTACAAATTATTGTTGAAAGAAAGTCTATGTTGGAACTGTTGCTGTTAAAATACAATACATATTTTTTTTATTCTGAACTAGAATAAACTGATTGATCACATCACACAGATGTTGACCAGAAAACACACACTGTCTTAATGAGAGCATGTCTATTCTGGGCTCTGTTTTTGACAGTCCAACACAGGTTGTGCTCAGCCTTGAAATTGTTTCTGTACTTGTTTTTTAAAAGTTTGTCAGAGTTGAGAACCCTGACTCGCATAGGTATGTGGTGCCAAACTGGACCAGAACATCTACTGCTTTCTCAGGCAGGCAGGAGACCTGCTATAGCTGAGCAACCTTGAACTGTGTGAGTGTGTTTGCCTCAAAAAGCATCTTCCTTCAATCAGTTTTTCCAGTTAAGAATAAAACATTATTGTATTTTAACAGCAACAGTTCCAACTTAGACTAGGTTTCAACAATTTCTACAGTAAGATGTACAGTAGGTCTGATCATTGTTCATCTTCATCTGTACTATCAGTAGCTAGCTTGCTTTGGCGAATGTTAGCTATTAGCTGTGTACAAGACCAGGGGATTGTTTTAAAAGAGAAACTCACATCTACTACTATGAGAATTAGTTAGTACTAGTACTCCCTTATTTCTGCTTATCATCACCTGTTTATAAAATGCCAACAATGCCTTGCTAGCTGACTTTTACACTGTCGGAGCGCTTTCCTGAAGCATTCTGCCCTGTTCTGAAAGAACTCCCTGGGTTTACCATCATGCCGTTTTATTAATTCTGTTCGTTATGAGAGACTCGTTACTAAGCACTTCCCCGCACAAAACACATTGTGGGCGCTCCTCGTTCTGAGTTTGTATGAAAGAGAGACACTCATCGCTGTATATGCTTTTCATGACGATTGAGCTCAGTCAGAACTTGTGGCTAGCATGAGTCCATTTGATGACCGCGGTGAGTGATGGAAAGTCGGTGGCAGACAGCGCATCATCTGCTGCTGAACGACAGCGCTGCATCATGTGTGTTGCGGAGTGATCTTCAAGGAGACTGCAGAAAAAAGTTCCGGTAAACCGCGAAGCACACGGGAATTTCCCTCACTCTCGCGCAGATGCGCTTGGCCAACTCAATTCCAGTAATGAATTAATTAAATAATTATACATTTTCTCTGACATATCGCGACTCACCATTAACAGGTGGGTCGCGACCCATACTTTAAGAAAGGCTGCTCTACTCCATTGCTACTGGAATGCCCCAGTGTCGAAAATCCTCAGAGTTCAAACATGTCACCTTACACACTATCCCACCTCTCAAACATGAAGTCTCCATAACAGGAGACACAGAGCAACCTGCTGAGGAGACCAGCTTTGAGAAGGCTAGCGGCTCGTCTCTGCCCATGGAGGAGGACCAATCTGAAGATGTCAAACCGTTTCACCCCAGGCCCACCTCCTCTAGCGAAGCTATTCACCCACAGAACAGTGAAGGTGAGAAGCCACAAGGGTCTGTCTTTGGAATATACGGTCTTTGGCTGCATAATGTTCCCACATGACGCGAATACCTGAATGTTAGTGTGGTCCTTCACAATATTCAGATGCTAATGAGTGCACTGCTATTCCTCAGTAATGGTTTTACAGTTTGTTTTGTTTTTTAAAATTCACACGCTGAATGACCTGTTGTTTTGCAGGCACTGACAGTCCTGCAGGGATGGAGAATGGAGTGGCAGGACAGCCAGTCAAAGTTGTGAGTATCCTCTCTCCGTCACAAACGATAAAGTGAATTAATGTCCGCCATAGAGACTAGACGAGCTTAAGCGTGGCAGAAATCTGGTCACTGCTTATGAGTGTTTAAGATTTCCAGGTGTCGTGAAGGCTTTGTCAGAATACCTCGGAAATATATGTCCTATAACCGCTCACGTTAACTCACATGATTCCATCTACAATTCTCCTATTGAATGTTACATGCTGTTGTTGAATGATCTCTGCGGTCGACCCAGTCTGCCCAGCCGGCAGCTGAGCCAGTGTCCACCAGCGCTGACACCATCTCCATGGTCAAGGTGAAGGATGAGCCCGTAGACGAGGAGTATGATCAGGCCCTGGCTCCAGCGGTCCTCTCAGAGGGCGTCAAGGATGAACCAGAGGCAGCAGAGGTACGGCATCTCTAAACTCACTGGTCCTCAGCAACGGTCAAGTCCTAGCTGGACATTTCTGTTGTGAGATACATGAAAGTCGTCCGTTGACTTCAATGCGTATAGTTCAAGCTGTGTGTGTGTGTGTTTTAATCCCAAGTCCTGTGTGTCTGTTAAATGTATGTCACCTTTTGTTATTTACAGGAGTTGAAAATCAGTAATGTCTTCTCTGTGGGCGGCTGCCCTACTACGAACGGTGAGCAGGGCACTTTAATATTTGTACACAACAGGACACATTAGTGGTCGGTCAAAGCTCTAAGCTATGTCTTGACCTGGCTGCAGATTTTTTTTTCTGAATCAGAAAGGGGTTTAGGTGGTGGGCGTGGCAGGGGGGCGTGCCAATGGGTGAGGTCGGCCTGTAGGCGCAGCTGAATTTTGGAGAACATTTTAAAGGCCCTTATCTTGGTGGTGTAGAGAGAGTGTTTAATTTTTAATTACATTTCCTGCAATTCTACAATTTTCTCCATGGAGCTGAGATACATTTTTGTAGTTTTAAAGCTAATTTCTTGTGATTATACATATTCTGCCATGGATGTGAGAACTTTGCAGTTTTAAATCTAATTTCCTACAATTCTATGCATTTTGCCATGGCTAATGCTGTGTTCTTTTGCTCAAACATAATATCAAAAATGAATACTGCTAAATAAATTGTATTTGTAATTTTAAATTCTCCTTCACTTTCTACCTCGTATTTTAGTAATTGTTAGTTTTCAAAGATTGTTATAAAAAAATATATAAGGCCATTATCTTTTCTACATGCTTTTATATCTGGTATTAGTCGTTTACACTGAAAGCGTTTTTAACATCCCCAAAATGTATAAAAAATACACTTTTTTACGCTGCTTGGCCTTATGCAAGCCCGCCCAATTATTTCCAATGCCAGAAAAGTCCCTGGGCTTTGGAGTTGATTTTTATAATCTACCGCAAGCTCTCCAGTAGCAAAACATGACTGACTACCACCTTACAGATTATGCATTTCTCACATCCCCCCTTCCCTCAATCCTCACCCATCCTTGCCATCCCTCTCTCTACTATTAGCCACATCCACGCCAGTGGCCGCCCTGCCCAAGACTGTAATGCCTGCCCCAGCCTCCTCCTCCATCCCTCCGCTGATCCCCATGGCTATGCGGGTGGCCTGCTCGGCCTGTAAGAAGGTGCTGCTGAAAGGCCAGACGGCCTACCAGAGGAAGGGCTCCTCGGACCTCTTCTGCTCCACGTCCTGCCTCACCTCCTACAGCCCCCCGCCCGTCGTCAAGATGACTGCCCCTGGCCCAGCCAAGAAACCCTGCCACTACTGCCTCAAGTGAGTCCTGCTGTTGTCGTGCCGATGGCGTATGTAGATAATGACTAAAGATTAGATAAAGGAATGTAAAATAAGAAGCCTTCTGACATTGCTAAGCTGTAATTTATTGTTCTCCTGGGAATATATTCCAAACGATTTACAAGGGTAAATTATGTTTTTATGAGCTTATCATCCCCCCTCAGGGAGATTGCTAACCCCAAGGACGTGATCACAGCTCCTGTGGACACCATGGGCACGGTGAAGGACTTCTGTAGCCAGACCTGCCTCTCCTCCTTCAACTTCAAGAGGAACTCTGCCGTCTCCACCCTCTCCTCCTCCCTGTCCACCATGACAGGGGCCGTCAAGTGCAGCATGTGCAAGAAGGCCTGCGTTGTAAGGGACTTAAGGTCTTTGAGCATTTCAGTGTGGTAGTCGCCTGAAGTAACAAAATTGGCAATATAAAGTTGGTGATGTCAGAGCTGACAAGGAAGTGAACAATTTAGATGAATTACACTTTTATAGTGGGCCGACGCCACAGAGATATATACTTGATATAATTAAGTATAAAACTGTACTTTTGCCTTTTCGTCTTTTTCCTGCACCTCTTCCATTGCCGTCTCAACATCTGCTCCTTGTTCTCTTCCCCCACAGAGTAAACACGAGGTGATCTTCCAGGGCAGCATGCACAAGCTGTGCAGCGAGGTGTGCTTTACGCGCTTCCGCTCCACCAACAAGCTGTCCATGAACAGCTGCCAGAGCTGCAACAACTACTGCTACGGCAAGGTCACCGTGCTGGTCGTGCAGGGGGTCAATAAGACCTTCTGCAGCGTCGGCTGTGTCACCACCTTCAAACAGGTAAGAATGGGATCCCTGAGATGCAGGTCACGCAGTCAGAAGAAGCCGTTGGACTGTAACTAGGGCTGTTTCCGGAAACGCTTACGATCTGTCAAGTCCTTGCTTCCACCGCCCTTGTTTTCTCAATTCCTCTCAAAACTCTCGGAGGAGGAGGTCCGAGGGAGGGACCTTGGATCTTCTCCTCCAGTACGTAAGAAGCATCTACCTGTAATTAAAGCAAGCAAAAGCAGTCACCCTCACTTCCTTTTGTGTTCGGTCTGGTTTTTCAGAAAGCTAAGAAGCCTGTGGCATGTACTATGTGCCGCAACTTCCGCTCACCGGTGGAGATGGTCGACAGCGCCGACTCTGACGGCAAGCTGGAGATGTTCTGCTCTACTGGCTGTGTTACAGCCCACAAAGTACAGACCGTCAGCTCCTCGGGTATAGTTAGGCTAGCCACCTCAGCAACATATATACACCTCACTGTCACAAACACGCACTCATTCACTCTCTCTGTCATTTATTCACTCACTTACACACTTGTTTCAAGCATGCACTCATTCATAACTCACTCTCCTTCCTTCATTTCAACCCAGGTGCTCGGGTAGAGTGCAACACCTGTGGTCAAAAGACGGTGCCCTCCTTCCACCTGGCCATGTCGGACGGCTCCATCCGGAACTTCTGCACCATGAACTGTGTCGTCACCTTTCAGGTAACACCTCCTCTGGGTTAATCCATTAGCTCAGTTGAATTAGGCTATAAATATTGACAAGACTGCAACTTAATGATTCCCATCGGCTCGGACACTTACTGTTGATATTTTACACCTCTTTTACCCTGCACTCTTACTCTTTGTTGTCCTGCACTGACACCACAATGTTATGTTTCTGTGGCCTGTAGGATCAGTTCAATAAGAGCAACACCCAGAGCCAGATTAATGTGGCCCCCAGCACAGGGTCCACAGCTCCGCCCGCTGCCCAGACCAGGGACAAGGTATCCCAAGGGACCAGACTGCCCTGCTTCCAGTGCCACCGCCTCTTCTCCTCCAAGCCCGAGCTCATTCAGTTCAAGGTACTTAAATGGTGTTTTCTTTCTCTGCCTCTATCCCGTCTCTCATTCTGACCCTCTCATTGTCGACCTTAACAGGTCGACAAAACTCCCTGTTAAAACTGCTGTGGAATTGATTGAATGTGTGTCTGCGCCACCCTACAGGATAAGATGGTATTCCTCTGTTCGGTAAATTGCTCTGAGGAGTACAGGAAGATCAACTACGAGATGGCACGCTGCGAGTACTGCAAGATTGAGAAGCCAGCCAAGGAGGTCAAGAGAATCAATAAGAGGGACTACACCTTCTGCAGCGAAGGTTAGGAGGGTGATGCATTCATGGTCTTTAACCTTTTACTGCAGTGGGCTAAGTCAGGGTCACACAGTGTTTCTTGGTAGTCTTAAACAAATCTACTTTGAAAAGAAAGCGTACACCTCACACACATGGTTATGGGCTTTTAAAAAAGGAGACACCTGTACCATGTCAGATATAGAGTTTAAATGTATTCCATTTTGAGTTTGCATCCCACTATTACACTTTATATACATCACAGAAGACTGAAATATAACAACCCCGTTTGACATTGAAACACCAGATTTTCTGCAGGTAAAAGAAAATGTTTATGAAGCCACTAGAGGGCGATTTGGTCATTTGACAGCAGGAAAGGGTTTTAATAGGTCTGCTGCCTAGAGGTATAATTTTTATTTATTTATTGGTTTCCTTTGTCATCATAACACAAAATAAGTTGACACCCCCAACAACTTTTATCATCACGACTTATGGATATCAGAAATGGGTATTAAGTATTTATTTGGAAGACTATACCTCCCTTGAGGCGTTGCAGTCTGACTTTGTTGAACCTGTGTCATATGAGGCGGAGCGTGACAAGGCGAGCAGAGAGTGAGGACCTAGAGCAGTGGGAGCGTCGAGTGGTTGATAGCATCGACAGATGGCAAGAAAGACCATACCGATCATAATAGAGATGTATTTATATATATTTCTTTCAGGTAGCGTTAGCTAGCGCTCGTCGGCTGTACTTGCGCCAAACCTCCGTTTTTCATTCGTAGCTTGTTCTCCATCTTTTTAAATTGTGATCCAACATGTTTTCAACACTTTTTAAATTTTTCATTTCCGTGACTGATCAAAACTAATTTTCTCATGCTTTCTCTGGTCTCTCTGCAGCAGACATAGTATAGTGAGCAATATATTTGGAACATCGAATCGCAATAAATTCACAGTATCAAATCGCAATACATATAGAATTGTGAGAATCGCAATGCATATCGTATCGGCACCAAAGTGTCGTGATCGAATCTTGAGGTCCCTGGCAATTCCCTAGTCATGTCATGGCTATCAGTAATAAGCATGACTTTTTTTATTTGGAAGACTATTCTGATCATCATAGTCGACCTGATAAGAATTTTCACTTGGTGTGCAAAGCTCAACTTCCCTGTCTTTGACCCTTCTCTCCTCCATACCCAGGCTGTAAGCTGCTCTACAAGCACGACCTGACCAAGCGCTGGGGGAAACACTGCAGAACCTGTGCCTACTGCGCCTCCACTGCGCAGAAGGCCGTCACAGGCCAGTACGGGGGAAAGATGGAGGAGTTCTGCTCGGACGAGTGCAAGTCCCACTACACCCTGCTCTTCTGCCAGGTAAGAGAAGGAACCACGCTAAGGAACTGAACAAGACACCTAGGGCTCAATGAGGCTCAATACTTAGGACTCGTCTCCTGTGCATGTGTCCTTTTCGTCTTACACACTGATCTGAAGATACTTACTTTTCTAGAAATGACATTCTGCTTAGATTACTGTACAGTTCTCTAATATTAGTGCAGGAGGGTGAAAGGTGGGGATAGGAAACCACGTTAGTTTTATGAGTGAATTAATTGAACGTGCCAAATGTTACATCCAGTATAGCAAGTGGAATAGCTGTTATGTGAGTTCTTATTCTATGAGGTACGCTCCAACTCGTATTTCTACATCATGCTTGTCTGCTCACTCAGGTGGCTAAGTGTGACGCGTGCGAGCGCCAGGGGAAGCTGATTGAGACCCTGCCGATGCTGGGCGAGGTGAAGCACTTCTGCAACCTCCAGTGTCTGCTCCAGTTCTGCAGCCTGCAGACCCAGAACCAGGGCAAACCCCAGGGCCAAAAGGGTAGGATTTATGTAATATGTTATAGCACATTGCAATGTGTCATCATGGGTTATTACATGTCATTATGTTGCCTGTCAAAGCTCATGTTTGAGAGGTACACAAATTGTCATAAAGACTTGGAGTCCCACCCCCTTTAACATTTGTGATAAAATAATAATTACTTGAGATTGTGTAAGAAGATAAAACAAGGAAATTATCACAACTATTTAAAAGTATCATATTAAACTCCACTGCAACTTTCTGTTCTGACTAGTCTACATCCCCTGTATATCACAGTAAAGACAGTCTACACCCCCTTAAACTTTTTTCACATTTTGTTGCATTAGTGTTATCGAAATATATTTAATTGTAATTTTTCGTCATTGATCTACACAAAATACTCCATAATGTTGAAGTGAAAAAATTTGTTTTATTTTATAAAAATTAAATAACTAAAATATATAGTTGTTGCATAAGTATTCACCCTCTTTGTTTAGGCAAGCCTAAATTTGTTCAGAAGTCAAATTTGGCTTAACAATTGACATAAGTTATAAGGACTCACTCTGTGTGAAATTTTAGGGGTGGCCTACCCCTTCCTTTTTCCCCCCAAGGAGACTCACAGCTGTACTCGCAGCCAAAGGTGTTTTTAACATGTATTTACTCAGGGAGGTGAATACTTGTCTAATCAAGGTATATCAGTGTTTTATTTTTCATTAAATTCTTTTTAGAAAGTATTTTGTGTCGATCGCTGACAAAAAAATGACAATTAAATCCATTTTAATCCCACTTTGTAACTAAATGTAATAAAATGTGATGAAATCCAATGGGGGATGTAGACTTTCCATAGGCACTGTATAATAATGACTGCAACATTTATCTCATTCTCTCTCTTTCTCTTCCACACATCTGTCCAGTGGCCATCGCAATCGCTCCATCCCCGTCCAATACTACCACTGCTACGAGTGTGTCTGATCCGGTCATCGCCAACGTAATCTCACTAGCCAGCTCCCCCACTGGCCAGCCCAACTACGCCAACACTTCCCTGCAAGGTACACACACACACACACACACACACACACACACACACACACACACACACACACACACACACTCTGTTACCAGTTACTCTATACACACAAGGTCTTAAACACTCAAGTTCAACCACAGAGGGGTTAAACCATCCGTAATCATCTCTTTGAGTATGTTTGAGTTGTCGTTGCTAATAGCATAGCCTGTTGACACCCATTAAGCTACAGGTTAATTACAGCTGATTTAGATTGAAAAATGATCTAATTAGCAGGCCTGACTGGCTGTGGTGTTTTTATACTGACTCATGCTCTGTTGCTTCATGACAGGGACTGTTCCCAGCAGACATGTGAAGTATGTTGGAAATGTAAGTTGTGCATATGCGTTCTTTTGTCTATATGTTTACGTATTATGCGTATGGGGGAGATTGTAACTTCCACTTAATTTGACTTTAATGCAGGAAAACTGAAATCGATTTGACCTCATTTCTACCAGCATGGCCCCTGTGCAACTAGAGGCGAAAAACGTCTAGATCACTTTTATTCCACCCTAGCGGTTGACACGGGAACAGGATTTCTCTGGGTCTTGCGGGTTCCACGGGATTCCGGCAGGAATGGGAGTGAAGTTCTAGAATCAAGTTCAGGACAGGATCGACAGTCCACAGGAGCAGGCAGTACCGGAATAGTTATAAACTTAGGTTGTAGAAATATGGAATGTGTGGAGCATTCCATTAAAAAAACTGTCTAGGCTAATATAGTTAATAAAATAAAAATCTATATATATTACAAGGTCATTTTCCCCCCTCCTTCCATCGGCTCAGTCTTCTGCGCCTTGCTCCAGTTATAGCTAGTCACTACTTTATCCATTGACTTTACCTCCGATGCACGTAGAGACATACACAAATGTCCATATCATGAGTTCATCCGACTCTGGCTAAGTAGAAGAGCTGCCTTTATTACCAACTTCTCGTAATGTGGTTGTCATCAGCTGTGTGTGGCACTGTGCAGGCAACTGTCTCGTGAGCGCTGAGCAGCAGCCAAATGGAGCAGTTGCTTTGGCTACTCGCACGCAGAGCGCACTATCGAGTTAGTGGATACTGACACTGCTCTCATGGCAGGTCTGCCAGTTTGGACTAGCAGAAGTGACTTTATATTAAAAGTTAGGAGAATTAACTTGGTAGGTTAGGATAATTAGGTTAAGGTTAGGAAAAGGGTTAGCTAAAATGCAACAATTGTCCCTGACGCGACTCAAACATATCTAGCTACAACCAGGCCTGCCCTGAGAGCGGTCTTGGATTACATTAATGCAATTCTGCACGCAGAGTGGGGGACAGACAGACTAGCAGCTAACAAAGGAAGTCATTTCTGCACGGGGCGGGAGTGATTTTTATCGGAACGGGAAAGTAACGTTCCGTGGTTATAGAACTGTTGCATGATCAGGACAGTAATGGGGGGGGATAGACAGGAATTACTTGTACTCCACACACAGACTCATACAAAGCTCTACCTGGATGGCAGGAAGCTTGGTCCCAGTGATGTACTAGGCCGTACGCACTACCCTCTGTCGCGCCTTACGATCAGATCCCGAGCAGTTGCCATAGCAGGCGGTGTAGCAACCGGTCAGGATGCTCTCTGGTGCAGCTGTAGAACTTTTTGAGGATGGGGACCCATGCCATCTGCATTGACCCTTTTTGTACTAGCTCTTTTGACTCATCACATACGCTGCCGTTGCTGTTTATCATCCATCCTGTTGCCTAGTCTCTTCATCCCTACCTATATCTACCTCAATTACCTCGTACCCCTCCACATCGACTCGGTACTGGTACCCCGTGTATATAGCCAAGTTCTCTTTACTCATTGTGTATTTATTCATTTTGGTGTTTTTTTTCTCTATTGTTGGGAAGGGCCATAAGTAAGCATTTCTCTGTTAGTCTACACCTGTTGTTTACGAAGCATGCGACAAATAACATTTTATTTCAAGTCGAATATTCACTTAGTCTGCATTTATACAGGTAGCCTAACTGATCTTTTTCCACTAATTGGTCTTTTGCCCAATCAGATCAGTTTTTTTGTGATTCATTTATTATGTTTCTAAAGTTCTTTTCATAGAATCTCAAAGCGATTCAAGTGCATAAAAAAAAAACAAGCACTATATCATGACAGGTCAACCAATCGAGCACAAGCCTTTGAAAGCTGCATCCTCTGAATATGGAGAGGGTCAGATCATGGCTTGACCGATGATGGTGATGTAGTCTGCTGATGATCTTTTAGAGGACAAGTCTGGGAACCAGAGTCTTAAAGCCACTGGACTTCTCTTCCTCTCTGTGTAGCGCCCACTTGGTTGATGCCTCAGCAGCTCTGGGCACCAGAAAGCTCCCCACACAAAGTTTAGAATAGTAGCCAGTCGTCCTCTCTAACAGCCCTCCGCTTCAGCACTGCTGTATTCCTCCCATTCCTCTCACGCTTCAGGCGACTCCTCAAATTGTGTTCTCAAAAGATGAGGATTTGCTAGCTAGGTGAAACAAAAAAGATGGTACTGTGTTCAGATGCATTTTTCAAACAAAGGCTAGCTAGCCAAGCCAAAAACGGTTAACCTGTCAATCTGTAAATCCGTCGCTCATAACCGCCAGATATACAGTACCAGTCAAAAGTTTGGACACACCTACTCATGACAGGTTTTTCTTTATTTGTACTATTTTCTACATTGTAGAATAATAGTGAAGACATCAAAATGATGAAATAACACACATGGAATCATGTAGTAACCAAAAAGGTTTTAAACAAATCAAAATATTTGCGATTCTTCAAACAAGCCACCCTTTGCCTTGATGACAGCTTTGCGCACTCTTGGCATTCTCTCAACTAGCTTCATGAGGTAGTCACCTGGAATGCATTTCAATTAACAGGTGTGTCTTGTTAAGTTAATTTGTGGAACTTCTTTCCTTAATGCGTTTTAGCCAATCAGTTGTGTTTTGACAAGGTAGGGGTGGTATACAGAAGATAGCCCTATTTGGTAAAATACCATGTCCATATTTTGGCAAGAACAAATAAAATAAGCAAAGAGAAACAACAGTCCATCATTGACTGAACATGTCTTAAAGTAATCTGTAAAATTTCAAGAATTCTTAGTTTCTTCAAGTGCAATCACAAAAACCATCAAGTGCTATGATTAAACTGGCTCTCATGAGGACCGCCACAGGAAACGAATACCCCAAGTTACCTCTGCTGCAGAGGATACCAGCCTCAGAATTTTCCGCACAAATAAATGCTTTACAGAGTTCAATAACAGACACATCTCAACATCAACTGTTCAGAGGAGACTGCGTGAATCAGGCCTTCATGGTCGAATTGCTGCAAAGAAACCACTCCTAAAGGACACCAATAAGAAGAGGAGACCTTGCTTGGGCCAAGAAACACGAGCAATGGACATCAGACCGGTGGAAATCTTTCCATTTGTGAGATTTTTGCTTTTTTTGCTTCCAACCGCCGTGTCGTTGTGAGACGCAGAGTAGGTGAACGGATGATCTCCGCGTGTGTGGTTCCCACTGTGAAGCACGGAAGAGGTGGTGTGATGGTGCTTTGCTGGGGACACTGTCTGATTTATTTAGAATTCAAGGCACACTTAACCAGAATGGCTAGCACAGCATTCTGCAGCGATACGCCATCCCATCTGGTTTGTGCTTAGTGGGACTATCATTTGTTTTTCAACAGGACACATCTCCATGCTGTGTAAGGGCCATTTGACCAAGAAGGAGAGCGATTAAGTGCTGCATCAGATGACCTGGCCTGGCCACCTGGAATCTGAAATATATTTTGATTTGTTGATCACTTTTTTTGGTTACTACATTACTCCATATGTGTTATTTCATAGTTTTGATGTCTTCACTATTATTCTACAATGTAGAAAATAGCAAAAATAATGAAAAACCCTTGAATGAGCGTAAATTAGGTTTGGCCTAAGGTTACTAACGGTCTGTCTTCATTGTGTGGCAGGCCAGCACCCAGACACAGGCCCCCCGTGCACCTCCACCCAGGGCTCAGAAGAACAAGGCCCTGCTCTGCAAACCCATGGTCCAGAACAAGGGCATCATGTGTAAACCCAACTTCACTACCACAGGGTGCCAGACAGGTACAACATCATACACACATGTAGCCTTTATACCACACAGTTAAATGTTTTTATATTTGAATTTATTTAAAATAAAACAAAAAAATAAAAACAAAAATAACATATGCAGGAAAGGTCAAAGAAGAGGCTTAAGGCACCTCCCCCTTTCAAATGGTTGTAAAACAAAACAAGTATTTAAAAAAAAATATATATTATTATTATTAAGTTGCATGATAAAAATGAATGCTTTATGATACAGGCCATTGAATACACACACACACGTGTAGCCTGTATATAGATATTCAGAGACACACTTTCTACTTGTATTTCTATTTATGTTGAAATTGTTTTTGTCCACAGATGATGATTTCCCCAAGGTGATCATAGTGCCTGTCCCAGTACCAGTGTATGTCCCAGTCCCCATGAACCTGTACACCCAGTACACCCCCCAGCCTGTTGGACTTCCCATACCGGTATGTTAACACCCCACATCTGGCACTACTTACCCTTCACCTCAGTCACACATAGTCACACAGATTTCTCCTCAAATTCTCTATAAGAGCTGTGTGCTCTGGACTAATTTGAAACCAACTACCATTGAATAGTAGTTGGAGGTTGGCTGGTACATGCTCTTGCAGATCAGAAAAGCAATATGAACAAAGAATTGCATCCCTCATAGCCTCCACGTCTAACCCTTTATTTGTCCTGTTTCCAGCTGCCCGTGCCCATGTTCCTGCCGGTGACCCTGGATAACGCCGAGCGCATTGTGGAGACTATCCAGGACATCAAGGAAAAGATCCCCTCTGACCCATTCGAGGCCGACCTCATCCTCATGGCCGAGATGGTGGCCGATGAGGGGAGGGAGAAGTCCCCTGAGCGACCCCCTGAAAGGCCTCCAGCCCCAGTAGTACAAGACGGTAAACAGGGGAGGGAGACAGGGATTGGAATGAGATCTGGGTCATGTTCATTAGGCATCAAATGGAAGAAAACGGACTGAAACATGGAGGGATTACCTGGACTTGCAAAACAGGTTCTGTTGCATAGCCTAAGCTAGGCTATTTCAGTAATCAGAGTTAAAAACAGTAAGCACTGTCTTTGAACCTGTGAGACCCTCTCTATGGCTTCATAGGCCAAGCTACAGCTTTGAGAGCTTGTTATAACTTGGGTTTCTTGGCTCGTCTCTTTTAAAAGTAATTTACAGCTGAATGAGAGTATAAAAAGCTATTATTAATTTGAATTCTGCATTATGACTTCAGGTAATGTATTAGTTAGGGATGCACAATATATTGGTGAACATATCAGAATCGGACGATATTAGCTGAAAATGCCAACATCGATATCAGCCCGATGTCTAGTTTAACGCCGATGTGCAAAACCGACGTCTAAGCTGACGCGCATACCTATGTAACGTAGGTACATGACGTAATGATGCCACGTAAAATGTTGCGCTACACGTGCAACACAGCATTCCTAACCTAGCCCACAATGTCTGTTGCATGGATCGAGCAGTCAACAAGTCAAACAGTCATTTTAAAGAGTAAGAAAATTTCAGCGAGACAACGCAAAGGCGAAATCTTTTAACGCCAAGATAATGGAATTCATTGCCCTTGACATTTAACCGTTCTCTGTCGTGGGTGATGTTGGCTTTCGCGACTGGTCGAGCACCGGTACACATTACTAAGTGCGCCATTTTTCAAATGTTGCCTTATCCTGAGTTGCACCGTAATAGCGTCACTGCTATTAGCTTCACGACATACTATAGAACGCCGTTTGGGTCTTTGCGTGTCAAAAAACATACGCGTCAAATAACACTGATGCGTTAAATAAGCTTTTAATTTGACACGTCAAATAACACCGTTCTATTATAGAATGTTGTGTGTTATGAATTTGCACATGCAAGCCAAGCGCCACCACTACTATCCGTAGCACTGTCAAAGCTGTACAAAAAGTCTGTAAACATCGGCCACAAACGATGTGTTTACAATACTGCGTTGGTAATAAAGCATAATTTGTTGGACCGCAACTTCTGCGGTAGCTAGCTTTAGCTTGGTACCTAGCTAGCACCAATACAACCAGCCTGAAAACAATGACCAGTAGAAACTACAGTCATTTTCATTATTCTTTAGCAATGATTTAGGAATCCTTGTGAGTAAGTATTGGCTAGGTAGCCACTTGTTATTCACCTATTGAAATTAAACTTCAGTTCATGAAAATAAATAGCTAGCCAGCTACTTAACCCTGTTGGCCAAAGCTAACGTTATAAGCAGCCAGCTAGCTTCATCTGGCTAGTGATGCTTGACCTGCCCGGGTTATGTGTTTTGAAGCTAGCCACAAAAAGGATTAGGTACAATAGTTGAATTTGCTGTTTGCCTTCAAAATAAAAGTACCTCTTTGAAGGTGATGCAGAAGGTTACAATTGGTGGAATCATGCCATATTTAGACTAGATAATATTAAACAAGGTTGGAATATGAAGTAATGAAATTGGTATCAGTCTACTCGTTGACACCCACGGAACACATATGTGAAGAGTTTACGCAAATATTAGCATTGTAGCTCTTATCGCGGAACTGTGACTGAAATCACCTCCCCAGTCAGCCAATTGTGTGTGTGTGTGTGTGGACGTTCATATTGCACTGTACAGCTTTACCTAAGGATTGGGGAGCAATGAAATGGGGTATCAGTCTACTCAGTACCTAAGTACTTTATTCCCAAAGTCCTCAGTTATCAGACTCCAAAACATCCACACAGTATTGTTTTTCCTCTGGAATAGTGTTCAATACACATAGTAGGTTGACTGGTACAATACATGTTGCTCAATTCACAGTGGTTTCAGAGTCCCGCAATAAGAGATACGACGCTAATCTTCTCTGGGTATCACTGAGTAGACTGATACCCCATGTCATTGATCCACAATCCATAGGTAAAGCTGTACAGTGTATTAAGTATGCCCCCAATGCAATTCTAAAGTCTAATACGTCCAGTGTGATTTCAATAGATTTCTATCAAATTAACCAATTATTGTCTCTTATTTATTTTTATATAACATTCCAACCTCGTTTAGCATGATCTATTCAATTATGGCATAATTCTACTATTTGTATTAATTTGCATCACTGTCAATGACAGTTTTATTTTGAAGGATAAGTGCAAAGTCCACTACTGTGGCTAATTCCTATTGTGGCTAGCTTCACATAGATGGGTCCGACCCCCATTACTCAAATAAAAACGTATAAATTAGGGGTATTTTGGATGACACCTAGCTAGATAGTTAGCTAGCTAACTATAGCTACTGAAACAGATGTTGTTTTGCTATGTTTTTGGGGAAGAACATTGGTTGCATCCATGAGCTAGCTAGCTTTTTTTAATGACCAGCACTGTAGGTGCGCGAGACAACTTTACCAGCATCATAGCAAACGTATCGATGAATCGTTGTCACATATGAAATACAAGTGATAGTGTAATCAATGTATAATAACTACTTAAAAAATGTATGAACACGTTCAAGTCTTATGTGACATGCAGTCATATTCAGGTCCTGATTGGTCACCAAGCTTATTTGACACGCAAAGACCCAAACGGCGTTCCATAGAAATCCTGGTTGTGAATGAAACGACTGAACAAATAAACAACGTAATAGCACAGTAAGTAAGTGAAAATAATAGGTTTTGACTATGTTTTACTGGTAATGGGGACATACGTAAATGCCAACAAAATAACTTTTTGGTCAGTGTGCGTGTTTAACTTTTAATTTAATTAGGCAAGTCAGTTAAGACAATTCCTTATTTACAATGACGGCCAATCCCGGACAACGCTAGGCCAATTGTGCGCCGCCCTATGGGACTCCCAATCACAGCCGGATGTGATACAGCCTGGATTTGCTGCGTGTGTGTGTGTGATAACTATTTAACTGTACTAGAATTCTTAAAAGACCGCTAACATTTTAACTATTGGTATCGGGTTTTTTGGCAAGGAAAATATCAGATATCGGTGTCGGCCCAAAATGTCATATCGGTGCCTCACTAGTATTAGGTAATTGAGCTCATGTTCCCACTTTTCAGATATGAGAAGTTTGCTTTGCCTCATTACTATAGATACCTCTTTTTTTATTAGAATTTTTTTTACTCTTATTGTAGGTAAGTTCACTGAGGACATATTCTCCTTTGCAGCAACAACCTGGGGAATACTTGCAGGGGAGAGGTGAGGGGATGAATGAGCAAATTGGACAGCTAGGGGTGATTTGGTGGCCATGGTGGTATGTGGGCCAGAATGGGACTTTAAGGACTATGTAGTAACAATAGTTTCTAGTACTGACCTGAAATAATTCAGCACATTAGTAACTACATAGTGATGTCAATAAATCTCAAAGAAACTGAAATGTAATTAATATCACCAATTTAACAAGCACTTCCTACTTCACTGTCAAGTAAGTAACGGGCTGTAAAAGAGGGTTTCCAACGAATATTTTGAGAGCTGTCCCATAACTTAAATGCTTTAGTTTTTTTCTCTCCGGGGACCAGACCAGGGCAGCACCTACAGTGGAGACCTGGACACAGACGAACTGAGCAACTTCCTCACCACTTGGGATGACGAGCCACCCCCCACCCCTGGCGTCTCATCGCGCCACAGTCGACCCTACACCCACGAGACGCTCCGACCCATCGTGGACATCAATGTCCCCGCCACCCCCCCACCCCCCATCATGGACATAGAGGCTGACTTCCCAGTCCGTGAGTGATGCTCGACTTTTACACCTCCCCAGTTATTAGGGATTCCTGATTTGAGCAATATTTATATGGACCCAGTCTGTTAGAGGTTTTAGCCTTTTTTTCCTGAAGTATAACTTGTGTAAGTTATAACTTGTAGAATACTTATTCCTTGGTTGAAGACTGTCAATCTTTTATTTTAAGGTAATTATATGGTCAAAACATATTGAGACTTTATAGTGAATGGCTCCTAGCTCTTGTGTTGTTCTCTTTCAACTGTCCTGTTTTCAACATGTAACAAGCAGCAGTAAGTCAAACGCTTCTTTCATTCAACACACTACAATTCAGCTGGCCTTATTCTCATTGTTGTCAGTTGTTTTCAAATATCTGCATCGGTTTTGTCAGAAACCCTGGAGCTGATGGCCCATTGGAGGGATCAGGAGAGGGATAGAAGTCCCAGTCCACCTCCTTCTCCTCCACGACGAAGAGCCAGAAGGAAAGCTCGGGATGGCTTGCCACAGAAGAAAAAGGTACGAGCCCAAAAGAGTAGTCTAAATAAGACCCCTTTCAAAGAGCGCCTTCAGCTATTTATTTTCATATTTCAACTCCCAGCAGTGCTCCTTTTTTAAAATACTTTGTAAATATTTTTTCTGTGGGTGTGTCTCTCTCTCTCTCCCCCCTTGACCCCACAGAAGCGTAAGTCGAGAGCAGCAGAGACTGCGCCAGTGGTGCCTTCGCTGGGTGCGGCCAAGAGTGACGTGGTGCCCGGCGAGCCCCCCAAACTGCAGCACATGTACGGGGTGGACGCCTGGAAGAGATGGGTCCAGTGGAGCAAGACCCAGCCTGACCTGGAGAAGCCTCGATTTGGCTGTGGGTCTGCTCACTGATACACTTGTGCATGCACGTGCACACACCCCCTGCCCTGACCATATCACACTCACGCAAACATGACTATATTATAACTGTTAATTTCCTGAAACCCCTGATATCACACATTTTTGTTGCTTTGCTTCTTAATTTACTGCATCTTTATTGGATTAAACCTGCCTCCTTAATTGCTTACGGGAATCATTTAACTCGGTACACTGAATAACGTTCTGTTCCCCCTGTTACAGCGCGGCCAATGGAGATAAAGGAGGATGTTTTAAAGTGCACAACAGCAGAGCTGGGCTACGGTCTCTGTCGGTTTATCTGTGAAGTTAAACGACCCAACAGAGAGTCCTACAGCCAGGACAGTCTTTTCTATCTCTGCCTCGGCATCCAGCAGGTAGGACACACACACACATTCAAACACTCTCACTTCTGATAGTATCATTCTGTTGATTGCCTCTCCTTCTGCAGTACTTATTTCAGAATGGGCGCATGGAGAACATATTCACTGATCTCTTCTATGGCAAGTTCACCCTGGAGATCACCAAGCTGCTGAAAGACTTCAAACCTACCATAACCGCCAGTGGTAAGAAAACACAAACACACACTGGTAAACACAGTGTATAACTCAAAGGCTGTAATAAGGCCTTTTGTTTACTCCACTGTTGTGAATGACCTCCCACTGGTCGTCTGTCATCCTTCACCTTAACTCACATTCTCCCCCTCTCTTGCGTGCGTTCCTTTCATGTGTTTGAGGGTGTTGGGTTTGTGGTATGTGTTATTAGTGTGCTTATTGAAAGGTCTTTAATGTTGGAATCTCTCTCTCCCAGGCTACCTGCACTCGCGGGTGGAGGAGGAGTACCTGTGGGACTGTAAACAGCTGGGGGCCTACTCTCCCATCGTGCTGCTCAACACGCTGCTCTTCTTCTGCACCAAGTTCTTCCAGTTCAAGACGGTGGCTCAGCACCGCCAGCTCTCCTTCGCCCACGTCATGCGCTGCACTAAGTCCATCCACGACAACACCAAGTCCAACTTCCTGCGCTTCTACCCGCCCATCCCGAAGAAGGACCTCGCAACTGAGACAGCAGGTGCTTTGCCTATTTGGTTTTCTCCTCCTTCGCTCTATGGAGCATGTTCAGTTGCAACAGAAACTGTATTTGAATTCATTCTGTTTTTATTTGAAACGCACAAATTGAATCATTGAATTCATAAATGTACCTTGTATTTCATGATTTGAAACTGAATTGGATGAATAGTGCATAAAATTTCTATGTAATTACATTTTCAAATATAATATTTATATATTCAGTTTCAATATGGCAGGCATTGCATTCATTGTCTGTATCAAGTTCATAAACTATAATTAAGTTTTCTAAAGTTTAATTTTCAGTTCTCCAAATTAATTCAAAACCAGAGACAAAATCCTGCTACTTTTCCTGCAAGGAATGGTAGAAGAGAATAGATAGAATCAAACGATCTGTGATAACAGGTCTCTGGCAGTTTCTGAAGCCAATTATGGCATGTTACATTTATTTTCTTCCTATGAATTTTACTCTAACATTTGAACCGTTTTGGCTAAGATTCTCTGGAATTCCCCTCTGATGCTCACAGAACGTGCAGGACGCGTTAGGACTGTGACAAAAACAGCAATTTGATTTTGCCTACTAATCTAATTGGCACTTATGCGTCTGTAGTGACAGAGCTACAGCGGTGTTTGTCAGACCATGAGACATCCCGAAAATCGGTCTTCTCACAAAAATTTCTGTAGTGTCCGAACGTACAACTACCCCTCTATGGAAAGATGAGACTCTCACGAACGCGATGGTGTTATCCGTTTTGCTGTACGAACGTTTGGACCTACTCATTGCAGGGTTTTTCTTTATTTCTACTGTTTTCTACATTGTAGAATAATAGTGACGACTTCAAAACTATGAAATAACACATATAGAATCATGTAGTAACCAGAAAGAGTTAAACAAATCAAAATATATTTTATATTTGAGATTCTTCAAAGTACCCTTTGCACACTCTTGGCGTTCTCTACCAGCTTCACCTGGAATGCTTTTCCAACAGTCTAGAAAGAGTTCCCACATATGCTGAGCACTTGTTGGTTGCTTTTCCTTCACTCTGCGGACTCTGCGGTCCAACGCATCCCAAACCATCTGGTTTGGGATGCTGGTTAAGTGTGCCTTGAATTCTTAATAAATCAATGACAGTGTCACCAGCAAGCACCATCACACCACCACCTCCATGCGTCACGGTGGGAACCACACATGCGGAGGTCATCCGTTCACCTACTCTGCGTCTCACAAAAACACGACGGTTGGAACCGATAATCTCAAATTTGGACTCGTCAGACCAAAGGACAGATATCCACCGGTCTAATGTCCATTGCTCGTGTTTCTTGGCCCAAGCAAGTCTCTTCTTCTTGGTGTCTTTTAGTAGTGGTTTCTTTGCAGCAATTTGACCATGAAGGCCTGATTTCACGCAGTGTCTGAACAGTTGATGTTAAGATGTGTCTGTTACTTGAACTCTGTGAAGCATTTATTTGGGCTGCAATTTCTGAAGCTGGTAACTCTAATGAACTTATCTTCTGCAGCAGAGGTAACTCTGGGTCTTCCTTTCCTGTTGTGGTCCTCATGAGAGCCAGTTTCACCATAGTGCTTGATGGTTTTTGCGACTGCACTTGAAGAAATGTTTGAAATGTTCTGCATTGACTGACCATGTCTTAAAGTAATGGACTGCCGTTTCTCTTTGCTTATTTGAGCCGTTCTTGTCATAATATGGACTTGGTATTTTATCAAATAGGGATTTCTTCTGTATATCCCCTACCTTGTCAAAACACAACTAATTGTCTCAAACGCATTAAGTTCCACAAATTAACTTTTAACAAGGCACACCTGTTAATTGAAATGCAATCTGGTTGAGAGAATGCCAAGAGTGTGCAAAGCTCTCAAGGCAAATGGTGGCTACTTTGAAGACAATACAATTTATTTTGATTTGTTTAACAATTTTTTTTGGTTACTACATGATTCCATGTGTGTCATTTCATAGTTTTGATGTCTTCACTATTATTGTCCAATGTAGAAAATAGTAAAAAAAAATAAAGAAAAACCCTGGAATGAGTAGGTGTCAACTTTTGACTGGTACTGTATATATTTGATGAACTTGAAATTATAGTTTGTAAACTTGATACACAATGAATGCAATATCTACCATATTGAAACTGAAAGTGGAACAGACCGCGTTTTAAATACTTTGCAGATATGAAACAAACACAACCATATCAGTCAAAAATATAAAATTCTCAGTTTATGCTACAAAACAAACCAAAGTTTAAAAAATAGGTTATTTTTTACAAAAAATTCCATGACGTACAGTAAGGTATTGTTTGCAGAATAGATGGATGCATGATTAATATAATTCATCAATACATTTCTTGGTGATCCCAAAAATATTGGTATCAGGTTGTAAATCACAGCTGGCCTGGTGCAGTGTTTGCTGCCGCCACCCATTCGGGATGCACTGTTAGTTTCAATGACTCAATATTTTGAACAAAAACGGACGACTGTAACTAAGCATCTCAATACAATCAAACTAGCCAGGGCTGATAACAAGTCAGTCATAACTTGGCTAATACGCTAGCGTATGTGTCTCAAGGCCCGCCGGCCGAATAGGACACAAGCTAGTCAACAGTTGTCATCTACTTTATGAAATTACAGCAAGATGCGCTTGCGTCATCCGTGAATTGAACTTCAATTGCGCTGCTTTTGTTAGTCCCTTTTACAGCACTCAGGGGAGGGTGAGTGTACAGACAGCTGCAACACACAGTCCTAGCTAGGCTACTAAAATGTTGGCGTCTGGCTTCGGTTTTTAAAGCTTGACAATGGATAACCCAAAAAACTAAACCTGCAACAAACACCATGCCAAGTAGAAACATGTAGGTCTATTACAGCAACATTTGAGCAGGAGCCTAGGCTGGCTACTCTGCTACAAGACATTTTGAGTACACCATACAGCAAGGCTGCATTCAACCTCACTGGTAATCCATGCAGTGCAAAAAAAAGAAAAGATTTTTGATATTTGGAGGGGAGTTGTTCAATACTTTATGATTGGGGTCGCAGCATATTATGCGCATTTGCAAACATAGCAGCAAAGGCTGGACAAATATTATTTATCTCTTTAGTTTTAATATGTTAAGATGCTATATACAACATCCTATGTACATGAGTGGACATTATAAAGAGATCTATTTTTTCTAATAAAACCATGGTCAGTTTGTCGCAGTTTTTTGTTGTTGTTGGTCAAAACAAATAGGTTATGTCTGGTCTGCGAATTCGTTGTTTTTTTTCCTCAATACGGCCTGATTGAGTTTGACAACTTTGGACTATCTATTTATGTAGCTAGCTATTTATTTAGCAAGCTAATAACATTGAGCCTTAAGTGTGAGCTGCTGTTTTTACTAATGGAAAAAGTACAATATAGATCGCATTTGATTCCTATGTAATCGTGGACCTGTATGTGTGTAGCCGATGCAGATGGTGTGGCAGCGAAGAGGAAGAGGGAGGACGAGGAGAAAGAGGAGGTGCTGGAGATGATGGAGAACAGTGAGAATCCCCTCCGCTGTCCTGTCCGATTGTACGAGTTCTACCTCTCCAAGTGGTGAGTGACACACGCACATACTGCATGCCTTTAATCTCCCCATTCTGCTGGCCAATCTAACCAAGTAGTGTAACCTCATATCTTGAAATTGAAATTGCTTTTCAAAACTGCTTTCCTGAAATCTTAACTCATATCATTTAAAATATATCTTATCACCTCTTCCCCCAAGGTTGCTTAGCAGTTCAGACGTCTTTTTCTGTTCCGTATTGTTTGTGTCCTGTATATATATTTACACCTCTCTTCACTTATCTTTTATTTATTTTATTATCCAAGAACTCAACTACAAAAGCTTTCCTGCAAAAGCTTTCCTGCAACCCGCTTCACCAATTACTAAAAAGTAATATTTACCTCAAACTGAAAATCCATCGTGGAAGCCAGCCAGGGGCTAATTCAGAAGCTAGCCTGAAAGCTAACCAGTAGCTACTCCGATAGCTAGCCAGAAGCTAATCTGTAGCTGCCCCGAAATTAGCCGGTTTGCTGGCTAGCGTTGGTTTTCAGCTGCCCTCGTGTTGTGGTCATCAGCTATTCCTCTAGCTCGATAATCTACCGGCACTTTTGTGCAACGCGACTCGGACCGGAGCATTCCGGGACTTTTCTTCTCTCTCAGTTTCCCCGGATTCCAGCCGCAGGCTCTGGTCACTTGCACCTTGACTTCGCAGCTAGCTAGCTGCAAACCGTGTGACGATTGGCTTACGTCGACCCCGGAGCATACTCAAATCATCCTGGAGCTAGCCAGCTGAGGAGTTCCATCACCATCCGGACACGTTTCTTTTGTTGCTGCTGCAGATACGGAACCCCACCTGGCCTTCACGTCTGACTGCCGACGTTATCTGCCCGAGGGATTTATCCAACTGGCACCTCCGTCCCGACGTTACCTGAACGCTCACCTGAGGCCCGCTAATCGTTAGCTGTCTTATCGGCTGCTACCTGAATAAGCATACCGGACAACTATTATTTATTTTTATTTTTATTTTTTATTTATTTTTTTCTCCTTGGGTCACTATATCTATTCTGCCAATTTGGATTGATCCCCTCTTCCACACGGAACCCCACTACACGGAACCCCACTAACTTACCGACGGAAACGCACGAGGTATCTACAAACAGACCTCCATCCCATGCTGCTACCGACAGCCACATACCCGGCCAGCTGTCTGGATCGCCACGACCCCAACCAACCTCTACTCACTGGACCCTTATTGATCACCCGATTAAGCATGCCTCTCCTTAATGTAAATATGCCTTGTCCATTGCTGTTCTGGTTAATGTTTATTGGCTTATTTCACTGTAGAGATTCTAGCCCTGTTCACTATACCATATCCAACCTCTCAGTTCCACCACCCACATATGCGATGACATCACCTGGTTTCAATGATGTTTCTAGAGACAATATCTCTCTCATCATCACTCAATACCTAGGTCTACCTCCACTGTATTCACATCCTACCATACCTTTGTCTGTACATTATTCCTTTAAACTATTTTATCGCCCCCAGAAACCTCCTCTTACTCTCTGCTCCAGTAGCTCTAGGCGACCAATTCTCATAGCTTTTAGCCGTACCCTTATCCTACTCCTCCTCTGTTCCTCTGGTGATGTAGAGGTGAATCCAGGCCCTGCAGTACCTGGCTCCACTCCTATTCCCCAGGCGCTCTCTTTTGATGACTTCTGTAACCGTAATAGCCTTGGCTTCATGCATGTTAACATTAGAAGCCTCCTCCCTAAGTTTGTTTTGTTCACTGCTTTAGCACACTCTGCCAACCCGGATGTTTTAGCCGTGTCTGAATCCTGGCTTAGAAAGACCACCAAAAACTCAGATATTTTCATCCCCAATTACAAGATTTTCAGACAAGATAGAACGGCCAAAGGGGGCGGTGTTGCAATCTACTGCAAAGACTGCCTGCAGAGTTCTGTCTTACTATCCAGGTCTGTTCCCAAACAATTTGAACTTCTACTTTTAAAAATCCACCTCTCTAAAAACAAGTCTCTCACCGTTGCCGCCTGCTATAGACCACCCTCTGCCCCCAGCTGTGCTCTGGACACTATATGTGAACTGATTGCCCCCCATCTATCTTCAGAGTTCGTGCTGCTAGGCGACCTAAATTTGAACATGCTCAAAACCCCAGCCACCCTACAATCTAAGCTTGATGCCCTCAATCTCACACAAATTATCAATGAACCTACCAGGTACCACCCCAATTCCGTAAACTCGGGTACCCTCATAGATATCATCCTAACAAACTTGCCCTCCAAATACACCTCTGCTGTTTTCAACCAAGATCTCAGCGATCACTGCCTCATTGCCTGTATCCGTAATGGGTCAGCGGTCAAACGACCTCCACTCATCACTGTCAAACGCTCCCTGAAACACTTCAGCGAGCAGGCCTTTCTAATCGACCTGGCCGGGGTATCCTGGAAGGATATCGATCTCATCCCGTCAGTAGAGGATGCCTGGTCATTTTTTAAAAATGCCTTCCTCACCATCTTGAATAAGCATGCCCCATTCAAGAAATTTAGAACCAGGAACAGATATAGCCCTTGGTTCTCTCCTGACCTGACTGCCCTTAACCAACAGAAAAACATCCTATGGCGTTCTGCATTAGCATCGAACAGCCCCCGTGATATGCAACTTTTCAGGGAAGCCAGAAACCAATATACACAGGCAGTTAGAACAGCCAAGGCTAGCTTTTTCAAGCAGAAATTTGCTTCCTGCAACACAAATTCAAAAAAGTTCTGGGACACCGTAAAGTCCATGGAGAATAAGAACACCTCCTCCCAGCTTCCAACCGCTCTGAAGATAGGAAACACTGTCACCACCGACAAATCCACTATAATTGAGAATTTCAATAAGCATTTTTCCACGGCTGGCCATGCTTTCCATCTGGCTGCCCCTACCCCGGACAACAGCACTGCCCTCCCCTCTGCTACTCGCCCAAGCTTCCCCCATTTCTCTTTCTCCCAAATACAGTCAGCTGATGTCCTAAATGAGCTGCAAAATCTGGACCCTTACAAATCAGCCGGGCTAGATAATCTGGACCCTTTCTTTCTAAAACTATCTGCTGAAATTGTTGCCACCCCTATTACTAGCCTCTTCAACCTCTCTTTCGTGTCGTCCGAGATCCCCAAAGATTGGAAAGCAGCTGCGGTTATCCCCCTCTTCAAAGGGGGGGACACCCTTGACCCTAACTGCTACAGACCTATATCTATCCTACCCTGCCTTTCTAAGGTCTTCGAAAGCCAAGTCAACAAACAGATTACCGACCATTTCGAATCCCACCACACCTTCTCCGCTATGCAATCTGGTTTCAGAGCTGGTCATGGGTGCACCTCAGCCACGCTCAAGGTCATAAACGACATCGTAACCGCCATCGATAGGAAACAATACTGTGCAGCCGTATTCATTGACCTGGCCAAGGCTTTTGACTCTGTCAATCACCACATCCTCATTGGCAGACTCGACAGCCTTGGTTTCTCTAATGATTGCCTCGCCTGGTTCACCAACTACTTCTCTGATCGAGTTCAGTGTGTCAAATCGGAGGGTCTGTTGTCCGGGCCTCTGGCAGTCTCTATGGGGGTGCCACAGGGTTCAATTCTTGGACCGACTCTCTTCTCTGTATACATCAATGATGTCGCTCTTGCTGCTGGTGATTCTCTGATCCACCTCTACGCAGACGACACTATTCTGTATACTTCTGGCCCTTCTTTTGACACTGTGTTAACAACTCTCCAGGCGAGCTTCAATGCCATACAACTCTCCTTCCGTGGCCTCCAACTGCTCTTAAATACAAGTAAAACCAAATGCATGCTCTTCAACCGATCGCTGCCTGCCCCTGCCCGCCTGTCCAACATCACTACTTTGGACGGTTCTGACTTAGAATATGTGGACAACTACAAATACCTAGGTGTCTGGTTAGACTGTAAACTCTCCTTCCAGACTCACATCAAACATCTCCAATCCAAAGTCAAATCTAGAATTGGCTTCCTATTCCGCAACAAAGCATCCTTTACTCATGCTGCCAAACATACCCTTGTAAAACTGACCATCCTACCAATCCTCGACTTCGGTGATGTCATTTACAAAATAGCCTCCAAAACCCTACTCAATAAATTGGATGCAGTCTATCACAGTGCCATCCGTTTTGTCACCAAAGCCCCATATACTACCCACCACTGCGACCTGTACACTCTCGTTGGCTGGCCCTCGCTTCATACTCGTCGCCAAACCCACTGGTTCCAGGTCATCTACAAGACCCTGCTAGGTAAAGTCCCCCCTTATCTCTGCTCGCTGGTCACCATAGCAGCACCTATCTGTAGCACGCGCTCCAGCAGGTATATCTCTCTAGTCACCCCCAAAACCAATTCTTCCTTTGGACGCCTCTCCTTCCAGTTCTCTGCTGCCAATGACTGGAACGAACTACAAAAATCTCTGAAATTGGAAACACCTATCTCCCTCACTAGCTTTAAGCACCAGCTGTCAGAGCAGCTCATAGATTACTGCACCTGTACATAACCCATCTACAATTTAGCCCAAACAACTACCTCTTTACCTACTGTATTTATTTTATTAATTTATTTTGCTCCTTTGCACCCCATTATTTTCTGTCTCTACTTTGCACTTTCTTCCGCTGCAAACCAACCATTCCAGGGTTTTTTTTTAGTTTTATTTTACTTGCTGTGTTGTATTCACTTCACCTCCATGGCCTTTTATATTTTTATTTATTTATTTTATTTATTTATACATATATTTGTTTGCCTTCACCTCCCTTATCTCACCTCACTTGCTCACATTGTATATAGACTTTTTTCACTGTATTATTGACTATATGTTTGTTTTACTCCATGTGTAACTATGTGTTGTTGTATGTGTCGAACTGCTTTGCTTTATCTTGGCCAGGTCGCAATTGTAAATGAGAACGTGTTCTCAATTTGCCTACCTGGTTAAATAAAGGTTAAATAAAAATAAATAAAAATAAAAATAAAAACTAGCCCCCTCTAACACAGAGCTCTCCTTCTCGCCCTCTTCTCTCCAGCTCGGACTCAGTGAAACAGCGCACCAACGTGTTCTTCCTGCTCCCGGAGCGCTCGTGTGTCCCCAACAGCCCCATGTGGTTCTCCTCCCAGGGCCTGGACGACCACACCTTGGACACCATGCTGACACGCATCCTCACCGTCAGGGAGATCCATTTGGGAGACCCCCAAAGAAACGAGCCCCAATCCAAGGACCCTGAGTGGACCCCTGACCAAGACAGTGACGAGACTGATTGACTATGAGGAGTGGTGCCCACACACACATACAGTTAGAAGCTCTTGTTTGCATACACACACACACACACACACACATAAACTACGGGTTTATCCGTAAGGACTCCAGCCATGTGTGAAGAGTAGTGTGTTCGCACACCTATAGACTGAGAATGTGTCGTGTACACAAAATGTGTGTAAACGCAATTATGAACTGACGCTCAACCACACAACTGGGACTGAAGAGACACTGTTCATGCTGTCTGGTCTTTCAAAATCAAGTGGAGGAAACCGTAGAAGGAATCACTTTAAGAAGAATCACATTACTGCATTTGTGAGTGTGGTTGGGGTCAATACCATTTAAATTCCAGTCAATTAAGAAAGTGAACCAAACTCCCATTCAAAATTTTACCAATTGAAAAGCATTACAGAGAATTTGATTTTTAGTGTACTTCCTGAATTGAAATAGAATTGACCCCAACCCTGGTGAGCATAATTGTGGTCATAGAGAGAAACAAGTTTGGTTAACAAGATCTTTTCAAGTTCTTTCAGTTCACAATACGATGCAATGCTCTCCAGCCCTATTCAATATGTACTCCGATTGGGAAGACGCTTTTAAGAAGTTGCCTATCACATTGACTTCTGCTATATCTGACCAAGTCCTTTCTAATGCAGAGTTCTTATTTCTGGGATCACTACAAATATGAGGACGCTTTGAAAATGTTGGTTTTTATTATTACAGATGTCATTCAGCCATGTCAACAAAGTTGTTTTTGTGGTTTTGTATGTTAAAGGATATATCATGACTGTCAATAGTGTTGTCCAAGTCCATTGCCTACTAAAATTGGTGGGAGACAGACCCATGCCATTTAATTGTCTATTGCGTTATATTTGGAGTCATTTGAACTTGCCAAAATGCTTTGTCACATTAGTGCTCCCACATGCATACAGAAGAAAGCATGTATAATGTTGTTTGGGGGGAAAACGTTGTCACTGTGTTTCCCTATGTAGAACATCCAAACACTTGTGATTTGGTGTGATATCAGGAATAAGGAGAGAACCCTGAATCCTCAAAGTGGAATTAGAAATGAGTATCCTATAGTTTGAGGCCATATTGACAGTTTATCTGCAAAGACGAGCAATTTTACATTAAGTGCCCCCCCCATAATGGTTCACAGAGGTGCGTCTCTTCGACTTTGTTCTGAGAAACTTTTGTATCAAATATTATTTTTAAATAAATGCCGAAAAACTAATGTTTAGTTTTTGAAGATTTATTTATCCAGTTAATTCCAGATTGTTTTAAAATAATACATTTCTTGTGGTCATATGATTTAGGCGTGGAGATCTGATCAATTGTGTTAGCCAGTTGAAGGTGGCTAGATTCACACCCTAGCAGAGTATAAAACAGTAACTGTAAAACTTCACATACAGTAAGACATCAGTAATCAGCTCAGAAACCCCTTAACTCCTCGTTCATCAATGTTAGCAAGAAAACAAGTACTTGATACTTTGGTACTTGAAATGTACTTTGGCTTTATGAGCACATTTCAAGACACTTGGCAGTTTCACAAAGATACCGTGTCATGCGCTTGACAGTCACATTTTGTCTGTTTGGTAAGAAACCAGCTGACGTCAAACCAACTCTTGGGTATTTCCAACTTACGAGGTACTTTTCTCCCATTCTAGCACAGTCTTCACCATTGGGATATTGTCTTTGGACTCCTCCACATATCAGGCTCATGATTACCCCACTGGAAGCTAGAGTAGAAGGATGGGTAACGCATAATCAGAGGAAGGACAATTCATACGATCCATGTCCTCAAACAAACTACATTGTTTGGATTAACCTTTTGATAATTTTTTTTTTTGGGGGGGGGGTCTGTCATGGAAAAGACTTCAAAACATACTTTAATTGAAGCAATATGTGTGACTGAATGATCATGCTTTATAGTTTTCCTCTAAAGTGAATGCATCACTAGTTCAATACAATATTCTGTCCTTTTTATTTGGCGCTAGGGATGTGTTGTCCACCTATAACCACGCTCCCTCTTGTTCATCTGTTAACCCTATCCAGAGCTGGTCTTCAAGGTAATGGATCTTTGCACCAACTTGCTCATCTAAAAATGTCTTTACAAAAACATAATAAATAATTTCTGAATGCTACTATGGTTTAAGTAGAAGACATGCAATGGTTCCTTGAATGATTGTAGAAAATGTACAGTATCATGATTTTCGCATAGCTCACATGTTACCTTGTATAATATGGGCAGTCACAAACTCCTCTATCATAAGTATAGATATGAGGCTAGAGAATATGGTGCTGAAATACAGATTCAAATAACCGGGATTCTTGAGCAGCGCTATCATACAATGTAAAGCCCCGTTTAGGCCGTAGTGAAATGAGCTATATTGGACTACTGTACTGTATTACACGGTCTGTCAATAGTCATACTCGTCCTGTTTGCGATGAACAGCCCCCCCACATGAACAACATGAACACAGTTATCACAACTATGAGTCCAGGCCACTATCAATAAAGAAGTAATGCTACTTTCCCAGCCAACAGCACATTTCCAATGTTGTTCACTCCCTGTGTGATTGGGAAAATAAATACCCCTAAATGTTAATTTCAGTGTCCTGAATCAATATATTGTGTAAAGACCCATATCAAAAGGGAATATAACATGGAATATGAAACGTTCGTGCGTACTAGAATCTCACTCACCCGTGTTTGTACAGCAAATGGGTAGAATTCTCAATTCTTGATTTGATTTAAAAAACGGTTGACAATCAAGCAATAAAGTACCCTCCCCTTTTCTCTTCTGAAGAAATCATTTATCATTTGTAGAGTGTGAAATCATCATTTCCTCATAACACTGAAGCAGTTAAGGCCATAACGTGTTAGCACCGTTTTCTAATACACTTTAGGGATGAAAATGTCACTGAGTTCAATTGAAATGTTCTATTGATGACAGACAATACTATTTGTTTACCGTAGCAGAGCATACTCGTATAGAAAGCTGATTGCTCACCTGCTGTTAGATTTTACATGACGTCTTTGTGATTTTTAAGAGCTCTGTTCTCGGCTTGCATATCTTGTGGCTCACCATTATCGATTGTTAAAGCTAGTTGCGAAAATACATACAGTCCCATCAGAAATAAGTAGGAGCTTGACCCATCTTCTCTACATCGATGCATCATGTCAAAGCACTTATTTGAGGAAATAAATGACAATATTTTGACCCATAAAGCTCATGTGATAGAATAGTGCTCGCTAGTCAATTCTCTACATCTCACTAGCCAGCTCCTCCAGAAGGGTCAACGCTCACAGACAATTCTCAGAACAATGACGGCACGCATCAGAAGAACACCGAGAGTCACCGGAACCACTTTCACAGAGTCCCATCCACATGCTCTGACCTTTGACCCCACCTGATGTTGGGAATGTCCCCAAAAACACAGTGGCCTCCATCATTCTTAAATGGAAGAAGTTTGGAACCACCAAGACTCTTTCTAGAGCTGGCCACCTGTCCAAACTGAGCAATCGGGGGAGAAGGGCCTTGGTCAGGGAGGTGACCAAGAACACTGATGGTCACTCTGACAGAGTTCCTCTGTGGAGATGGGAGAACCTTCCAGAAGCAGTGGTGTGTATTCATGGTTGCCAAGGGAAGCCAGGCTTCACATAAAATAATTTATATTTTTCTCTGTTTCATAATTTTCCTTCAATTCGCAAGAGGCTGAATGTATCTCACAGGAGAAAGCATCTGACCGAGTGAAACAGTGCCCCTCTGTCTCTCTATGTGCAGGCCATCTATGTGATGCTGTCTGGTCCAAACGAGTATGACATTGTTGGGGCTCGTATAATTAAAGGCAAGGGAAGGCAGCGAGCATCTGGTCTCCCTTGACAAAAAAAGTATTTAAAAAAATGGCCAATCAGGGTTGAGCTAAAATGAGCGAGCTCAACTGTGACTGGTCCTGGCGCACCAAAACAAAGTGTCAACAGAAGCCAGCTTGGATTTGGCGTCACTCCTATCAAATTCCATTGAGAGCAGACCTCATTGACAAACTAATTTTTGCATCTGGTTGTGTTGTCATCCTTTCCTTTCCTCCCTTTCCTAAATTAGCCATAGATAAAGATAGGGATTTGGACTTGTGGTTGTACTTAATTCTCTGTACTGGCCAATGATTATAACGGCGGTTCTGATCCAACCATTCATTCGTACATTGTTGTGCCCCTGGCCTGAGAGGATGGAAGTTCAGTAGCTAGATGTAGAAGGTTAATGTTAACTAGCTAACGTTGCCCATGAAAAGAAAGATTTGTTCATAAGGGCCTGAGATCAAAGTCAACATACAGACCACTAGGGGTCAATGTTTTTAGATAGGATATCCAGTAACACTCCCTTTGTAGTCGTAGGATCTCGATGTTACCTCCTCTCCTTGGTAGAGCAACATGCTCAATGCCTGTGTATTTGAGGGAGGAGATGGGATGGTTAGCTTCAACAAAGTGAGCTGCTACTGGATGGTCAATGTTCTGACACCTGATTGAGCTGCGGTGTTCAGCTATGCGTTGTTTTAACTGTATTTTCGTTTGTCCAACGTAGGCTTTTCCACATGAACAGGGGATGAGATAGATTACTCCCTTGGTCTTGCATGAGATGATCCCCCTAACAGCGATTTTTTGACCTGTATGTGGGTGTCTGAAGAAAGATCTTTTAAATGTGCTATTGCATGAGCCACATTTGTAGTTCCCATTTGGGATAGGTGTCAGAGTGTCTGAGTGGGCTCAGGGGGCATGTCAGATCTCACCAAGCTATCACCAATATCCTGACCACGCTTATAGACCACCAGTGGGGGTTCCTTGAAGAGGTATGCGTTTTTAATTCATTTTATTTTTTTATCTTAATTTTTGTTGTCTGATTGCAGAATATGCCGGTGCTTTTTCAGGATTGCGTTCATTTTCTGCGAACCTTCGGTGTACTTAGTGCAAAACAACGTAACTGTCTTTCTTCTTTGGTTGAGTTTTAAGTAATTCCTCTTGGTTTTTGAGATATTTTCATCATTGCAGCATCAAGAGTTTTGTCCTTGTAGCCTCTCATTTTGAATTTATCTGTCATTTTGTTAGCATTGCTGTCAAAATCTGACTGGTGGCCAGATTCGTTTAACCCTGCGTAACTGACTGTATGGTAGACCATTCTTGAGGGGAAGGGGATTAATAATATCCGCACATAGCAAGGTATTGCAAAATCTATCAATGCCCTCTATCAATGAGATCATGTGACTAGTGTCTTTGACATAAAATGGGAGATTCTCAACCATTGGTTTAATGTGGTAATCCCCAAATTTTGAAATGTTGGATGTCAGAGTCGATTGCTGCTACCTTAATGCAGAGCCAACAGACAAGTTCCTTACTTTTCCCCCTTCTACTTGCCTCTTCCATTTTTGTGGTAATGCTGCAATTAGTTGGTTGTGATTCTGGGTAGAGCAGACATTTCCACATGTCTGTGTAAGCTGCATGTGTGATACAACTCCACCAGTCCTATTTATGATATAATTTACAAAATTATAATTTTAAAAAAAATCTTATTGAAAAAAATGTTTTTCTTTAATCAATTAGTATATTTGAGTTTAACCACTATTTGTTGTATTATTTGTTCTGTCTTTTCAGGTGGATTAAACTGAAAATGAAACCAATTTTCTATGGCTTGTTTAAAAAATAACGATATTTTGGAGATTATTTTGTTTTCAAATAACTTAAAGTGAGCAGTTGTAATCTGAATAAAGGGAAAAGGGCCATTCTTGAACATGGGGTGAGACATTCCTACTAATTTACTAGAGAACCATTTTGGATTTAAGTATAACTTTTGTATGACTGATGCCTTTAGTGAGAGGTCTAATGCTTTGATATTTAATCATTTCTGCCCTCCAAATTCCTATTCATTATATAAATAGGCCCTTTTAATTTTGTCTAACTTCACATTCAAAATAAAATTGTTTTTTGTTCATATGATTGAAAAAGCAGGTCACTAGGTGTAAGCAAAACCATAAGCAAATAAATAAACTGTGACATGACTAAAGAGTTAATCAGGGTGATTTTTCCACAAATAGACAGGTATTTTCCTTTCCATGGTAGCAAGATCTTACCTATTTTTGTTAACTTTCTATAAAAATGTATTGGAGTGAGATAATTTCTTTCTTTCGGGACTTTTATACCGAGTATGTCCATATCCCCGTCAGACCATTTTATTGGTAAACTACACGGTAATGTAAATGTTGCATTTTTTTAGTGATCCAATACGTAATATAGTAGATTTATCATAATTTGGTTTTAATCCAGAGAGGTTAGCAAAAGTATCTAGAACCTCTGAGGCTGTGGAGGGATTCTAATTGCTTAAAAGAAAACATGAATCATCAGCGTACAATGACACCTTTGTTTTAAAGCCACGGATTTCTAATCCCTTAATATTATTGTTGAATCTAATTTTAACAGCTAACATTTTGATGGCAATAATAAATAGATATGCCGATAGTGGACAACCTTGTTTTACTCCTCTTGACAGTTTAAAACTTTCTGAGATGTAGCCATTATTTACTATTTTACACCTAGGGTTACTATACATAACTTTAACCCATTTTATAAGAGATTCTCCAAAATTGAAATATTCCAGGCATTTATATATAAACTCCAGTTGTACTTTATCAAAAGCCTTTTCAAAATCAGCTATGAAAACCAGGCCTGGTCTCCCCGATATTTCTTAGTATTCTATTGTTTCCAGTACTTGTCTTATATCTCCAATGTATCGTCCATGTAAAAACACGTGTCTGACTAGGATGAATAATATCTGACAATGCCTTTTTTAAATTCTATGCGCCAAGCATTTAGCTAGAATTTTTGCAACACAACACTGAAGTGTAAGAGGCCTCCAATTTTTTTTATGGACTGGATCTTAATATATATCACTTGGATCCTGTTTCAGTAATAATTAAATCAGACCTTCTTGTTGCGTGTCTGATAATCTACCATTTGTATAGTAGTGGTTAAAACATGCTAATAATGGTTGTCTGAGTATATCAAATAAAGTTTGTTATACCTCCACTGGTATGCCATCCAACCCTGGAGTTTTCCCAAACTTAAAGGCTTTAATTGCATCAAGAAGTTCCTCTGTAATATGGCCTTCACATGAGTGTTTCTGTACATATGTTAATTTTACATTATTAATAGGAAAAACATCCATACAATTAGCTTCAGTTAGTGGAGATGGAGGAGACTGAAACGAAAACATATTCTTAAAGTACTTTACTTCCTCTTTCAAAATATAATTTGGTGAATCATGCGTGACTTCATCATTTGTAACAAGTTTCTATGCATTTTTTTTGGTAGCATTTCTATGTTGAAGATTGAAAAATAATTTGTTGCATTTTTCCGCATTCCATCCAGTTTGCTTTATTTTTATAATATATTACACTGGATCTTTCTTGAATGAGTTCCTCCATTTCTTTTTGTTTTTCCTCCAACTTATTCTGAGCCTCTATGGTACAGTTTTTATTGCTGTCTAACTGTAATGTTAGTCCTTCAATTTCCTTTGTTAATATGGATTATTTTGATCTAAATTTATTTTGAGTGGATATACCCTGCTTAAATACCCTGACCTAGTGAGATATACATGGCGGAGGCTTAATCAAGCTAGTCGTCTTGATTACTTTCTTATGTCATTCTATCTGGCACCAAAAGTAAAAAAAAAAAAGTGTTGATAGGGGATCCCCTTAAGCCATGCAGGCTTCTAAAGGCACATTTAAAAGTGTCTCATACAATAAGGGGATCTGCTGTACCTATGTTATGTCGGAAAAAGTCAGTTATAAATGATTCTGTCCAGTAGGCTTTGATTAAGTTTCCAATATCCTCACCCATGTGGAAATTCTGTAAGAGTAATATATATGCCAATTATGTGATGATACGACTGCATTCTGTCCCCTATCAACACTTTTTTTTTTTTACTTTTGGTGCCAGATAGAATGACATAAGAAAGTAATCAAGACGACTAGCTTGATTAAGCCTCCGCCATGTATATCTCACTAGGTCAGGGTATTTAAGCAGGGTATATCCACTAATTCACTAACATGATTTCCTTAACTGCCTGAGGGTGATAGTTTGTAGTGTGATTTCCTTTACGGTCCATAGAGGTATTTAAAACCGTATTAAAATCCCCCACCATAATATTAGAGTCTAGTGTTGCTTGTAGAGTTGATAAATTCTTATATATATTTTCAAAGAAGCTTGGATCATCATTATTTGGACCCTATAGGTTAATAAGCCATATCTGTTTATTGTCCAATAACATATTTATTTCTATTTACCCCCCCCCAGTCCTTTTTCCACAAAACTTCATCTAAAATTGTTGAATGAGTTTCCTGTAAACAATAGATATTATTTTCCTTTTCTTTTAGCCAGGTGTCACACCCTGATCTGTTTCACCTGTCTTTGTGATTGTCTCCACCCACCTCCAGGTGTCACCCGTTTTCCCCATTAGTCCCCGGTGTTCCCTGTTTGTCTGTTGCCAGTTTGCCTTGTCAAGTCAACCAGTGGGTTTTTCTGTGCACCTTCTTTTTCTTATCGTTCTTTTGCAAGTCATCCTGCTTTTGACCCTTGCCTGCCTTGACACTGAACCCATCTGCCTGACCATACTGCCTGCCCTGACCTCGAGCCTGCCTGCCACTCTGTACCTCCTGGACTCTGACCTTGTTTATCATCTTTTGCCTGTCCACGACCATTCTCTTGCCTGTCCCTTTGTTATCTGCTAAGCCATTACAATTATAACTGGCTATACTTATTTCACCACTAACCATAATGAGATACAAGTTTCAATTCTATTTATCAAAATATATGTTTGTGAACGTACCATTAAAAAGTAACATGATGATTGAGTGTCTATATAGCTGTACCATGATATTTGCATTGCTACTAAGTAAACCTCCAATTGGTCCCCACTATTCCACCCGCTATAAGCCCTCCTCATCCTGAGTTGGGTTGTCATCCCTATGCCCGGCAGACCGGGATCCATCCTTCGAAAATGGCACTGTGTGCTCCCCACAGAACAGAAGCAGATCAACCGCGAAATGCATTTCCATCGCCCTCACCGCGTATTATATGTAGCCATATATTTAAAATCCTGTATCTTATTTTCCATAATTATCTATTAATATTTGTAGGAATGTAGGCAATTTATGCAAAAAAATTTACCTCTCACCATTACATTATGGCAAGCAATTATTATATTAGGAAACAATTATTGTGAATCATCCTATATTGTCCCTAACTTCTTTTACCCCCTCGCAACTGTTGTGGGATACACACACTCAACCCCTTTCCCCCACAACAACCATAGACTCACATTCTCAACAGTTGCACCATCCCAGAGCCCAACTCAAGAAAGGTCTTGATTAACGAATACATATACAGTTGCAGCTGTATGAGAAGGCCTGCGAAACTGTGCAAAAACTATGGGCAGAAATGGGGAGATTTGATTAACCATTGTCACGTCCTAGATGGAGGTCAGATATACCCCCTTCCCCTGAAACACCCACGTGGTCCACGTAGTGACCATATTCCCAAGCATCTCTGTGCAGTCAGACATTTGATTGTGTGTCACCATGGACACAATAATATGCACCCTCTCTGAATGCCCCCCCCCCCCCATGGGTTACCTGCAGCTAGTGTTGCCAGCACTGCCACTGCCTGGGTGGTGGCACCCCACCGGAATCCCCCACCGGCTAGGTTCAAGGTCGTCAAGGTTCTCATTAGCAGCTTTGAGAATCTACTTGCATGTTATGCTCTTCTATCAGGGGGCTTTGGCTTTGCAGGACCGTTCCGTTCCTAGGGTTGTGGACCGTTCCATCAATATAAGATCATAAATTAGACGTATCATTTATTTGTAAATGCTGTTCCACCATGAAAGGACAAATAAGATGTATAATTCGTTATAAAATGTATATCCCTCATGTGAACAACATTGAAAGCTCTCTCACACCAATACATTGGTTCTGGGATATGCAACCATTTAATTTCTCACTCAACGCCACACTTTCCAAAACACCAAACACACACCACACCATCCATCCACACATACCGTGCCTTCTGTTTACTGAGTTTTTATCTCCACCATGTTGAATTAGTGCTTTTGTGTTCCAATTAGTTATTCTTGAAGATAGAAAAGCTATTTTTTTGTTGTATTATTACAATCCAGAACCGGGCTAGAATTTCCTTATAAGGAAATTCTATAAGTTTCCTTATTTGCCTCTGAGAAATTTGTAATTTTTTAAAATAGCCGTGGAGTAGGATGTCTCTGAACAACTGGTTATCAATATACAGTTTATCGACGAGAGCCAAGCGTTTCCCTTTAAATCTATTTTCCTTAAATTGGTTACAGAACTTTACGCCGTTCTGCAATTTCCTTCAGGAACTGGTCATTCGTGCCAGCAAGTCTTTAACCATTATTTTATCTTGAAAGAAAGTCTGACACAACTTGCTTAGGCAGGGATGGAGAGGAATTTCCACGCTTCAGTGCATTAACTATTTTCCAACATGTTGACTGTTACGAATCCCTTTGGCCCGACAGTCTAGGGGGGGGGGGGGTAAATGGGACCCGTAACATAACTCACGCAAAGTGTAGTAGTGACAAAGTAACAGTGAGAACGAAATAACCACAGACAACTAAATTCTACCGTCAAACTCAGGGTTTATTAGTAAACACACAGTAATGGGGGGGCAGGAAAAGGGGCTGAGCTGGACCCAAGGAAAGAAACAATAAGCATCCAAAAACACTCCTAAGCTAGACTAGCCTATTTCAACAACAGCTAACTAACTAACCAAAAATACAGTGGGTGGTCCACCCAGTTCTAACTAGTGTATTTAACTAAGTTTACCTACGGGTAGTGTATGCCCATGGGCGACCTGTCTGGTTACCCCCTTTTCCCACTATCAGACAAACACCATAACAAACACAATACTCACAGGTGGGGACAAAGTGACATGTATCCTAAACCACACACGAGATCTACAAACAGATGGCATTGACAGAGAGATCGAGCTCCAGAGAAAACAACTGACAGGGTTTTTAACCCAAGGGAAAGGGAATGTGATTGGGTAGGAGAAAAGGAGCAGGTGTCTTCTGATTAGCGACTGATTGATGACTGATTGGGGAATGATGATTGTCCCCTGTGAGTAGGGGAGAAGGAGAGAAAAGAAACACACACAGGATACACACAGAATACTTGTATCCGTAACATTGACGGATCACCAGCAGACTCTAAGATAGAAATTAGAAAGTAGCTTGAGTTAGCTTTCTTCATTGAGGAAGTACATCTACAGCATTCCACAAAACCTGAAACACTGCCAATCAGTCACCGAGTCAGTTTTTCGAGCGTTATCCCAGGCCTGATTTCTCATCATAATGAGATCTGAAAGTTCTATAGGGAACCAAGGATTTGTTCTATTTTGAACTCTAAGGCGTTTAAAGGGAGTGTGATTGTCTACCAGAGATATAAAAATAGATGAGAAAAGTTCTAGAGACAATTCAGTGTCAGGCAGGAAAGCTCTATCAGCTGTGTGTGTGTGTGTGTGTGTGTGTGTGTGTGTGTGTGTGTGTGTGCGTCTGTGTGTGTGTGTGTGTCACTTGCTGTTATGGTAGGTTTACAACAATAACGTCTTTCAGCAGCTTGGTGATTTCCAGTGTGGAATACAAGGTCGCTACGTGTTGGGTTAAGGTCTTCACAATATAAATATGCCTACCAATTATTAATTACTACTTGTAGTAATAACTGATTTTAGTTAAATTAATGCTGCAAAGAGAGAAAAGAGAAGTCCTGTCATTGAGCAACTGTTTTTTTTTCAACACATAGTCCCTCCCTCAGACCCCATCATATAAAATAAGTGTCTATTTGGGTTGATGGTATGAGTGTCTGGTATGAGTGTTTAGATCAGTATGTCTGAAGGAATAGTCCACGCTGATGTGAAATTCAAAAAACACCAAAGGACTGAAGGACAAGATGGTGGTATGTTCTAAACTAAAATCTATTTTTATAGACATGCTGTATGCTCAGGATGTGCAGAGTGTTCAACAAAAAGCTTCCTCTATCTGCCAATGCATATCTATACTCTAGGACAATCTAGGATTCGTTTTTGAAATGAATGCTATATAGCTGTTGATTCTTGAAGAATATTACTTAGAAACACCTCATCAGCTTAGTTCAACTGTATTACCCCATCAGAACAAATGTACGCTTGTTTTACTCCATTGTTTGTATACAATGTAATTGTATAAATCATGGTTATCATTTTTATCTCATGGTCATGGATGGTCCGTCCTCGCTCCCATAGCTCCGTCTATGAACTTGAGTGGTTACATTCCTCCAGCCCCGTCCCTCAGCTGTTTACCAAAAAATACCCAGATGGCCCCATTAAAATTATATTTATACTACACTGACTTTATATGACAACACATATTGACACCCTATTTCAAAACATGTTCCCAAGGACAAAAATTACTTACATCACAGAGATTTTAGAGACTACAATTCAAAGGGTTTGCAGGAAACATATTTGTTAGCTGGTTTGCATGCAACACTTCATGCACGCTTCATGCATTATCAGTGATCTGTGCTGATAATTATACATTACAGTTTTACTTTGTCGCTTTGGTCAAATTTTCACAAGTATCTGGTACATTTTCACAACTCTTAGTACAATACTCTAAACTGGTCACACTTGTAACTCAGCCAGTCTTTCACTCAACCTGTCATTGTGCGTTCATTTGGATTGTAAAACATCTCTCACCACACAACCACTGATTCCAAATATGTTTATTGTAAAATGTAATGAGAACATTGGTTTAATCACCGTAACATATTAACATATTTTCTATTTAGTTGTTTTAACTACCAGTTAATCCAATAGAAAACAATGCAAGATGCGTGTTTCAAATCGCCCTTAGAAGTGCTGAAAGTAAAATGCTACAGTACTGTAAATTACAGTTTTCACATTAGGCAATACACTTAAATGACCCAACAAAATTAACAAATTCTATAATTTCCTTAATATCTATCCAATGTGTAATCAAAGGTGTGATCAATGAAGACATCCTCTACAATCATTCATGCAAAAAAAATGTTTTTCAGATATAATTGTAAATGAAATTAATTAATTAAATGAATGAAAATAAAAGATAAGGTTTAGCACACATTAGTTTGCATGAAGCCTGTCTTGAGCATTTGGCCATAAATTCTCATCCACATCACAGTGAATGTCCTCATTATTCATGCACCGCAGGAAAAACCTTTTGACATGGCTAATCCAAGCTTGACATTGGTCTGCATTGATGTCGTCGAATGCCTCATTCATGGCCAGAAGTAGGGTGGCACACTCATGGGGATGGCAATCGTACAGCTTCCACCTCCATGCTGAAAAAGATTCCTCAATAGGGTTGAGGAAAGAAGAGTATAGGGTCACGAATTGGGGACGGGCCCAAAACCATGCCTGAACCACCTCTGCAGGGTGGAACCTGACATTGTCACACTCAGTGACATAGTTACCCCTTCACCTTGACAGGCCTGCTCAATTTCATTGAGAAACACAATGAGATGTGCAGCGTTGTAGGATCCAAGTAATGCCCTACATCCTACCACACCATCCTCAGAAATAGCTGCGTGATTGAGATGTTTCCCCCACATTGTCCAGGCACTTGGACGGTTGCCCGTTGGACGATGAGTTTCCGCCCACAGCGCTGAGTTTTGTCCAGGTTGAAGCCCACTTCACAACAGCATCAAGCACCATCACCCTCTAAAATATATTTTGGTTAGTTATTGTTACAGTATAGTTACACTATGATATTGTGATGTAGCATGTGCATCCATTAGTAACAGTAATACTGTATATAGTGCTGTACCTGAACATACTTGGCCTGCAGTTGTTTCACCCGGTCGTTGTTTCTCTCAAAAGGCATCAGGTAAATGTGTTTCATAGATACCTGGTGCCTCTTCAAAAGGTGGGCCATTGTTGGTAGGCTGATGGATGTCACATTGGCCAAGGGGTCATCGTTCTCCTCAATGGCCTGCTTTATTTCGTACAGCCGTATGTCATTCCTGGCCCTCACCATGTCCACCACTGCCCACTCCTGCTGGTCAGTCAGCACACGGCCACGGCCACCACCATGGGGTCTTCTGTCGGTTCTGAGGGTAGAACAGATTATTTTTATTTTATTTTATTTTTTATTTTATTTCACCTTTATTTAACCAGGTAGGCTAGTTGAGAACAAGTTCTCATTTGCAACTGCGACCTGGCCAAGATAAAGCATAGCAGTGTGAACAGACAACACAGAGTTACACATGGAGTAAACAATAAACAAGTCAATAACATGGTAGAAAAAAAGAGAATCTATATACAATGTGTGCAAAAGGTATGAGGTAGGCAATAAATCGAATAATTACAATTTAGCAGATTAACACTGGAGTGATAAATCATCAGATGATCATGTGCAAGAAGAGATACTGGTACTGGTGTGCAAAAGAGCAGAAAAGTAAATAAATAAAAGCAGTATGGGGGGTGAGGTAGGTAAATTGGGTGGGTAGTTTACAGATGGACTATGTACAGCTGCAGCGATCGGTTAGCTGCTCGGATAGCAGATTTTTAAAGTTGTTGAGGGAGATAAAAGTCTCCAACTTCAGAGATTTTTGCAATTCGTTCCAGTCGCAGGCAGCAGAGAACTGGAAGGAAAGGCGTCCAAATGAGGTTTTAGCTTTAGGGATGATCAGTGAGATACACCTGCTGGAGCGCGTGCTGCGGGTGGGTGTAGCCATCGTGACCAGTGAACTGAGATAAGGCGGCACTTTACCTAGCATAGCCTTGTAGATGACCTGGAGCCAGTGGGTCTGATGACGAACATGTAGCGAGGGCCAGCCGACTAGGGCATACAGGTCGCAGTGGTGGGTCGTATAAGGTGCTTTAGTAACAAAACGAATGGCACTGTGATAAACTGCATCCAGTTTGCTGAGTAGAGTGTTGGAAGCTATTTTGTAGATGACATCGCCGAAGTCGAGGATCGGCAGGATAGTCAGTTTTACTAGGGTAAGTTTGGCGGCGTGAGTGAAGGAGGCTTTGTTGCGGAATAGAAAGCCGATTCTTGATTTGATTTTGGATTGGAGATGTTTGATATGAGTCTGGAAGGAGAGTTTGCAGTCTAGCCAGACACCTAGGTACTTATAGATGTCCACATATTCTAGGTCGGAACCGTCCAGGGTGGTGATGCTAGTCGGGCGTGCGGGTGCAGGCAGCGAACGGTTGAAAAGCATGCATTTGGTTTTACTAGCGTTTAAGAGCAGTTGGAGGCCACGGAAGGAGTGTTGTATGGCATTGAAGCTCGTTTGGAGGTTAGATAGCACAGTGTCCAAGGAAGGGCCGGAAGTATATAGAATGGTGTCGTCTGCGTAGAGGTGGATCAGGGAATCGCCCACAGCAAGAGCAACATCATTGATGTATACAGAGAAAAGAGTCGGCCCGAGAATTGAACCCTGTGGTACCCCCATAGAGACTGCCAGAGGACCGGACAACATGCCCTCCGATTTGACACACTGAACTCTGTCTGCAAAGTAGTTGGTGAACCAGGCAAGGCAGTCATTAGAAAAACCGAGGCTACTGAGTCTGCCGATAAGAATATGGTGATTGACAGAGTCGAAAGCCTTGGCCAGGTCGATGAAGACGGCTGCACAGTAATGTCTTTTATCGATGGCGGTTATGATGTCGTTTAGTACCTTGAGCGTGGCTGAGGTGCACCCGTGACCGGCTCGGAAACCGGATTGCACAGCGGAGAAGGTACGGTGGGATTCGAGATGGTCAGTGATCTGTTTGTTGACTTGGCTTTCGAAGACCTTAGATAGGCAGGGCAGGATGGATATAGGTCTGTAACAGTTTGGGTCCAGGGTGTCTCCCCCTTTGAAGAGGGGGATGACCGCGGCAGCTTTCCAATCCTTGGGGATCTCAGATGATACGAAGGAGAGGTTGAACAGGCTGGTAATAGGGGGTGCGACAATGGCGGCGGACAGTTTCAGAAATAGGGGGTCCAGATTGTCAAGCCCAGCTGATTTGTATGGGTCCAGGTTTTCCAGCTCTTTCAGAACATCTGCTATCTGGATTTGGGTAAAGGAGAAGCTGGGGAGGCTTGGGCGAGTAGCAGCGGGGGGGGCGGGGCTGTTGGCCAAGGTTGGAGTCGCCAGGAAGAAGGCATGGCCAGCCATTGAGAAATGCTTGTTGAAGTCTTCGATTATCACGGATTTATCGGTGGTGACCGTGTTACCTAGCCTCAGTGCAGTGGGCAGCTGGGAGGAGGTGCTCTTGTTCTCCATGGACTTTACAGTATCCCAGAACTTTTTGGAGTTAGAGCTACAGGATGCGAATTTCTGCTTGAAAAAGCTGGCCTTTGCTTTCCTGACTGACTGCGTGTATTGGTTCCTGACTTCCCTGAACAGTTGCATATCGCGGGGGCTCTTCGATGCTATTGCAGTTCGCCACAGGATGTTTTTGTGCTGGTCGAGGGCAGTCAGGTCTGGAGTGAACCAAGGGCTATATCTGTTCTTGGTTCTGCATTTTTTGAACGGAGCATGCTTGTCTAATATGGTGAGGAAGTAACATTTAAAGAATGACCAGGCATCCTCAACTGACGGGATGAGGTCAATATCCTTCCAGGGTACCCGGGCCAGGTCGATTAGAAAGGCCTGCTCGCAGAAGTGTTTTAGGGAGCGTTTGACAGTGATGAGGGGTGGTTGTTTAACCGCAGACCCGTGGCGGATACAGGCAATGAGGCAGTGATCGCTGAGATCTTGATTGAAGACAGCAGAGGTGTATTTGGAGGGCAGGTTGGTCAGGATAATGTCTATTAGGGTGCCCATGTTTACGGATTTAGGGTTGTACCTGGTGGGTTCCTTGATGATTTGTGTGAGATTGAGGGCATCAAGCTTGGATTGTAGGACTGCCGGGGTGTTAAGCATATCCCAGTTTAGGTCACCTAACAGAACAAACTCTGAAGCTAGATGGGGAGCGATCAATTCACAGATGGTGTCCAGGGCACAGCTGGGAGCTGAGGGGGGTCGGTAGCAGGCGGCAACAGTGAGAGACTTATTTCTGGAGAGATTAATTTTTAAAATTAGAAGTTCGAACTGTTTGGGCATAGACCTGGAAAGTATGACAGAACTTTGCAGGCTATCTCTGCAGTAGATTGCAACTCCTCCCCCTTTGGCAGTTCTATCTTGACGGAAAGTGTTATAGTTGGGTATGGAAATCTCAGAATTTTTGGTGGCCTTCCTAAGCCAGGATTCGGACACGGCAAGGACATCAGGATTGGCAGAGTGTGCTAAAGCGGTGAGTAAGGCAAACTTAGGGAGGAGGCTTCTGATGTTGACATGCATGAGGCCAAGGCTTTTTCGATCGCAGAAGTCAACAAATGAGGGTGACTGGGGACATGCAGGGCCTGGGTTTACCTCCACATCACCCGAGGAACAGAGGAGTAGTAGGATGAGGGTGCGGCTAAAGGCTATCAAAACTGGTCGCCTAGAGCGTTGGGGACAAAGAATAAAAGGAGCAGATTTATGGGCGTGGTAGAATAGATTCTGGGCATAATGTGCAGACAGGGGTATGGAGGGGCGCGGGTACAGCGGAGGCAAGCCCAGGCACTGGGTGATGATAAGAGAGGTTGTATCTCTGGACATGCTGGTCTCAATGGGTGAGGTCACCGCATGTGTGGGGGGTGGGACAAAGGGGGTATCAGAGGTACGGAGAGTGGAACTACAGGGTCCATTGCAAACCAAAACAATGACAATGAAAACTAGCCTGAACAACAGTATGCAAGGCATATTGATATTTGAGAGAGACATACAATAAGGCATAAAGTGATTGCAGGTCTTGATTGGGAGAGCTAGCTAAAACAACAGGTAAGATAACAGCAGCAATAACAGGGTGCTAGTCTGACACAGCAACAACAGGTAAAAATGGCGATGACTAGGCAGAGAGGGTCGGATTAACTACACACAGATCCTGAGTTAAAGCACAGAGCCGACAGATAAGACACAAATAAACAGAATGGAGTACCGTGAATTAATGGACAGTCAAGCATGCATCAGCTATGTAGCCAAGTGATCATAGTGTCCAGGGGGCAGCCGTAGATGGAGCAGAGGAGGCCTCCACTAAGCTAGCACGCGGCGTGTAAAGTTAGTAGCCCGGGGGGTGGTCTGCTCAGACGGAGGGGGTCTGCTCAGACGTGGTTGTGTTGACAGAGAATCCAAGCCAGATGGCGATGGCGAAAGAGAGGTTGTGAATTGTAGAATAGTGTTTGCTAACTGGTGCTAGCTTCGTGGCAGTGGCAGTGGCACTAGCTCTTCAGCTAGCCGGCAGATGGGCCTAGCTCGAGGCTAGCTCAAGGCTAACTGGTGCTTGCTTCGGGACAGAGGTGTTAGCCAGTAGTAGCCACTCGGTTGCAGCTAGCTAGCTGTGATGATACGGTGTAATTGTCCAGAGCTTGCGTCAGGAATCCGGTGATGTGGTAGAGAAAAAGCAGTCCTATATGCTCTGGGTTGATATCGCGCTTGCAGCTAGCCGGCAGATGGGCCTAGCTCAAGGCTAACTGGTGCTTGCTTCGGGACAGAGGTGTTAGCCAGTAGTAGCCACTCGGTTGCAGCTAGCTAGCTGTGATGATACGGTGTAATTGTCCAGAGCTTGCGTCAGGAATCCGGTGATGTGGTAGAGAAAAAGCATTCCTATATGCTCTGGGTTGATATCGCGCTGCAGCTAGCCGGCAGATGGGCCTAGCTCGAGGCTAGCTCAAGGCTAACTGGTGCTTGCTTCGGGACAGAGGTGTTAGCCAGTAGTAGCCACTCGGTTGCAGCTAGCTAGCTGTGATAATACGGTGTAATTGTCCAGAGCTTGCGTCAGGAATCCGGTGATGTGGTAGAGAAAAAGCAGTCCTATATGCTCTGGGTTGATATCGCGCTTGCAGACTGGCAGGTATCGGCCCGGTATTGAAGCTGGCTGTGTCCGAGTTAAGGGCGAAGACCGCGGCAGTGGCTAACTGACTACTAGCTAGTAGCTAGTTATCTGGCTAGCTTCTGATTGTGGTTACGGTTCTAAAGTATATAAAAAATAGCACATAGTACCACATTGGGTGAGGCGGAATGTAGGAATGTATATTCAGTTCCTAGATGGAAAGTGAAATTAAAATAAATACGAAATGTATACGAAAAATACGAATACTATTTACACGGGACAAGACAGGACAAAGACACATCCGACTGCTACGCCATCTTGGATTCCAACATGAAATCCTGTCAATAGATCATACTGTAACATGTTTTGTGAATTTACATGCATTACAATATGTAAATGTAAAGGTAAAGCATAGTGCATATCCTCAAGACTTACCGGGTTTTCTTGGTGAAATTTTCTCAGGATCAATTTGACAGTTGATCTTTTCAGATTGGGGTGAACTAATCTTTCAGCCTCTGCCATGGTAATGATTTATCACGTTCAACGACGATGGCCCTGATTTCATTAGACACAAAAGTTCCCTGGCCACTGCCTCCCTCTCTCTGATGTCCACCTCTTTGACAGGGCCCAGTCCCACCTCTTTGACCTCTTTGACAGGGCCCATGCCCAACGCTTTGACCTCTTTGATGGGGCCCATGCCCAACGCTTTGACCTCTTTGATGGGGCCCATGTCCAACGCCTTGACCTCTTTGACGGGGCCCATGTCCAACGCCTTGACCTCTTTGACGGGGCCCATGCCCAACGCTTTAACCTCTTTGATGGGGCCCATGTCCAACGCCTTGACCTCTTTGACGGGGCCCATGTCCAACGCCTTGACCTCTTTGATGGGGCCCATGCCCAACGCTTTAACCTCTTTGATGGGGCCCATGCCCAACGCTTTAACCTCTTTGACAGGGCCCAGTCCCACCTCTTTGACCTCTTTGACAGGGCCCAGTCCCACCTCTTTGACCTCTTTGATGGGGCCCAGTCCCACCTCTTTAACCTCTTTGATGGGGCCCATGCCCAACGCTTTAACCTCTTTGATGGGGCCCATGTCCAACGCCTTGACCTCTTTGACGGGGCCCATGTCCAACGCCTTGACCTCTTTGACGGGGCCCATGTCCAACGCCTTGACCTCTTTGACGGGGCCCATGCCCAACGCTTTAACCTCTTTGATGGGGCCCATGTCCAATGCCTTGACCTCTTTGACGGGGCCCATGTCCAACGCCTTGACCTCTTTGATGGGGCCCATGCCCAACGCTTTGACCTCTTTGATGGGGCCCATGTCCAACGCCTTGACCTCTTTGACGGGGCCCATGTCCAACGCCTTGACCTCTTTGATGGGGCCCATGCCCAACGCTTTGACCTCTTTGATGGGGCCCAAGCCCAACGCCTTGACCTCTTTGACGGGGCCCATGTCCAACGCCTTGACCTCTTTGACGGGGCCCATGTCCAACGCCTTGACCTCTTTGATGGGGCCCATGCCCAACGCTTTGACCTCTTTGATGGGGCCCATGTCCAACGCCTTGACCTCTTTGACGGGGCCCATGTCCAACGCCTTGACCTCTTTGATGGGGCCCATGTCCAACGCCTTGACCTCTTTGATGGGGCCCAAGCCCAACGCCTTGACCTCTTTGATGGGGCCCAAGCCCACCTCTCTGACAAGCCCCTTGTCCACGAGCTCTTTGATTTCCACCTCTCCCTTGCTGTCTTTCCTGCTCCATGTTGAAATCAATTAGCAACAACTAGTAGTCATTATGTATGGTTATCATGCATCATACATGTCATTTAGATGTTTATACTTTACAAACGCACATTTTATTTTTGTAGTTCTCAAAATCCATATATAGTGGACAAACCAGTTTAAAATTCATAGGTTTACCAACCGGGTAAGTGGTTGGCCATTAAGCCCATAAAGAGAATCACAAATGTATTTGAACAAATGAGAAGAGAATCACATGAAAAGTATTGTGAGCGTTGCATTGTGAAAGGCAATGACTTTATATGAAAGGTATTTCTAGATGAAACAGAGATCAGGTTTGGTGAAAAGGTTTCTGTGTGATTTTGTGTGTTGTACTTTAGTCAATTGAAAATGTGCTTAAAGTTTTGAAACAACAGCCTTTTACATCTGTTTTGAGTTTGTACAAAATTTTACCGCATACTTGTGAAAACAGGACCAAAGTGCTAAAAACAAAAACGAATAAACTGAGTGTTAAAAATGCTGGTTCAGGAACAGCCAATGTGATGAGAGGAGTTTTGTCTTGTGCTCACACTTTCATTGTTGCATTCCAGCAACAACATCCACAGCGAATGATGCCACGTACTCTGAAATCTCAATTCCCAAAGCCGGACGCAACCAGCCATCTACCGACACTAATGGTATGTGTGTGTGTATGTGTGTGTGTGTAGGTGCGTGCATTTACATTTACATTTAAGTCATTTAGCAGACGCTCTTATCCAGAGCGACTTACAAATTGGAAAGTTCATACATATTCATCCATATTCATCCTGGTCCCCCCGTGGGGAATGAACCCACAACCCTGGCGTTGCAAGCGCCATGCTCTACCAACTGAGCCACACGGGACCAACTGAGCCACGCGTGCGTGGGTGAATATGCGCGGGATTGTGTGGGTCAGATGAAGTCAGTGCAAAGTGCAAGCTAGGCAAAACAATGAGGAAGTTTCTTACATATGGGTGAAAAAAAAGTTTCCAAGATGCAGAACAGATTCTATTTTAGCATTTTTGTCAAAAACCATGTTCCTTGTTCCTACAAGTCATACACTGAGTGTCCAAAACATTAGGAACACCTTCCTAATATTGAGGTGCACCCCCCTTTTACCATCAGAACTGCCTCAATTTGTCGGTACATGGACTCTACAAGGTGTTGAAAACGTTCCACAGGGATAATGGCCTATGTTGACTCCAATGTAGTGTCAAAATGGCTGGATGTCCTTTGGGTGGTGGGCCATTCTTGATACACACAAGAAACTGTTGAGCGTGAAAAACCCAGCAGTGTTGCAGTTCTTGACACACTCAAACCGGTGCGCCTGGCACCTGCGACCATACCCCGTTCAAAGGCACTTAAATATTTTGTCTTGCCCATTGACCCTCTGAATGACACACACAATCCATGTCACAATTGTTTCAAGGCTTAAAAATCCTTCTTTAACCTGTTTCCTCCCCTCCATCTACACTGATTGGTGGATTTAACAAGTGACAGCAATACGGGATCATAGCTTTCACCTGGTCAGTCTATGTCATAGAAAGAGCAGGTGAGCAATCCCAAGTACTTCTTTGCCACAACTATTTTCTGTGACTTTCAATTCATTTCCGCGGTACAATTAACAACCATGGCAATAAATGCTAAAAAGCCCACCGTACTGAAGCAACTATTCTTCCCATCACTCTTGATCTCTGCCTACTCCCAGGAATGCTCTCACCCTGTACCCATCTTCCTCTACCACTCTCTTCACTGCTTAGGCATACAACACTTTCTGTTCTATTGTGACCCTGGCAACCTCAATCTGCCTTTCTCTCACCGGACACCTCCGATCTCCATCCCCATGATCACCCTCACAACTAACACAACTTTCTCCACCGATACCACACATTCCTTCGTCTCATGTCCTCCTGCACACTTCTCACATATGGGCATGTCCCTCCTACACACTGCTGCAATATGCCCATAAACATGACAGCTAAAACAGTCATATTTTTGTAACAAACTCTCACGTGATAACTGACACTTCCTACATTGACCTTATCTGGTAACGACTCTGCATCAAAACTCAGCATGACAGACAATGTCTTCTCCGTTTGCCCACCGTATCTACGTCTCATCAAGTGGTGGGTGTCACAGACACTGGGAATGTTCCATTTCAACTGCTCTTCCTCAACACTTAATGCCACTCTCGTTATCACTCCTTTCGACGGCTCCTTGCTCCAGAGAACAAAGCACGGCACAATTCTTGTCCCTAATCTCGTAATCCGGAGCGCCCTCTCCCTCTGGGGGGAGGAAATATAATAAATCATCACGAGTCCATTCCGAGTTACTTTCACCAACTCAACAGTCCCCAACCTCTCCTCCACCCAACCTGACACCACATATGGATCAACCAAACAACAAGGATCCATTCCCTTCGAGCTCCCGAGTGGCGCAGAGGTCTAAGGCACTGCATCACAGTGCTAGAGGTGTCACTACAGACCCTGGTTTAATTCCGGGCTGTATCACAACTGGCTGTGATCGGGTGTCCCATAGGGTAGCGCACAATTTGCCCTGTGTCATCCTGGTTAGGGTTTAGCTGGTGTAGGCTGTCAATGTAAATAAGAATTTGTTCTTGATGGACTTGCCTAGTTAAATAAAAAATGGATATCTCACCCCCACTGGGCCAAAATCAGCCTTGGGACAATCATCGCCGCAGGTACCTCACTCTCAAGTTCCATCCAACTTCTATGCAGCAGTCATCACTGCACCTGCCACCACATTTAATTGATCCTCACTCTCCCCCTGTCCCATTTCCTCCTCAAGCTCTTCCAAAAGGTCTGTGTGATCCTCCATTCCAAATTCACTAAAAATCTTCCATGTCTCTCCTTTTTATCTTCCATCATCTTCTCCTTCACCAGATCTTTCAGAAGGCCTGTGTAATCCCCCACTCCATGTTTTTTCATAATAGGCTGCACTTTCTTCCTTATTTCCTTTTCCGCCATCTTCCCCACCGTGGCCTCTGCCCAACACCCCGACCGCCTCTCCGCCCACTACGGATTGTTGGTCGACTCAATGATTTAGCCGGAGTTTATTTTTTCTCGCTTCAGCTCAAAAAATGTTGTGGTTGCATCATATTTCGTTGTATACTTTCTGACGTTTGCATCGATGCACGCTTCAAAGTATGTACAAACGGAGTACGCATTTGAGAAGTGTCCTCCATGCTTCGTTTTGCACACTTTGATTTGGACTATACTCTGACCTCCCGTGTTCCAATTTGTGTGCTCTGAGCACAGTATGCATTTTGAGGAACACCCTCAGTGTACGTTTTCTTCATCTCTAACATACAATAAAATGAAGTAGCGAGTGTTATAGGTTGTCAGTTTAATTCATTCTCTCTCTGTCTCCTCAGCTGGTGACCCTGATTCTCAGGAGGGGTCAAAGGTCAGAGCAGGTGGATGTGACCCTGTCAAAGTGGTCCTGGTGACTCTCTGTTTTCTTCTGATGGGGACGGTCATTGGACTTCGGTTCCTGTGTGAGTGACCTAGATAGTGGAGGTGGCTAGTCTAAAGCAGACTCTATATCGGAGACAGATTCATAGAGGCTCTTGTTCAGAGCTATAAATGTAGAGTAATATGTAGACACATTTTTAGCGCAAGAGCTGGAAAATCCCCACAGTACTGCTTCAAATGGATAAATGTTTCATGCCAGGTCATCTAATTTCTGTAACAATATAACTGATACAATATAAAAATGTTGGTGAATAAAATGAATAGCTATTTGTAATACTTTTCACAATCAACTAATATTACATTATCATGCAGAATAATGTTGGGGTCAGATTCCTACAATTTAAAATGTATGTCTTTTTGCAATCAGATATCAGCAACCTGCCAACCAAAAACACAGAGCTCCAAATTCTGCAAGCGGCTTACAATCAAAATCTTACAGGTTTGGAAAAAGCTTTTACATCAGGTGAGTTTAGTTCACACAAAGACAATGTTCACATCGGTTTAATAATATAACTGTTTATATGTAGCTGGATGTAGGGAACTTGAGTCAGAGTTGTTATCTTTTGGCAACTAGCTTTAAAGATCAAAAACAGAGAGCTTCAAGAACTGCAAGACAAGAACAAAGATCTTCATGAGAAGAAACGTGCAGGTGAGTGACACAGATATGACCCTCCAATTAAATTGTATTGTCTGCCAGTAATACAGCCTTTC